>NW_002987010.1:466707-478121 GCF_000006295.1 Pediculus humanus corporis
TAATATTTGACACACACACAACATCTGGAACCTTCTTTTTAAAGGTTTTACTCTTTCTTTAAAAGAAAACGCAGGCACACACACAGAAAATCTTCTTCATTGAATATTTTCTCCAGTTTTTGAATAATTCATATTTTAAGAAATCCTTTGAAAAACAAAAAGAGAGAGAGAGAGAGTGTAAGGATAAGAAAGGATTCGATTGAAGAAAAAATAAAACGGTGGTGGGATATAATAACCATTTTTCTAATCAAAAAAAAAAATTTTTTTTCTTTTTTCCTTTTTTAAGGATCATCGTATTGTTGCAACCCTTTTTTTTCAAATATCCTTTTCCTATTTTATCTATCCTTTGTGAAACTTTCGATTGCAACCCTTATTTTTGAAAATATTTTGAACTTCATTGCAATGATTTTCCTTTTCTTTTTTTTTGAAACCTTTGTGAGTTTTCCTTTTTCGTGTGCGTGTGTGTGGGTATTAGAAAAGATTTCCTTTGAAAATTTTTTCTTTTTTCTTTTTATTTTTTGTAATCTTTTGTAAGTAAAAACTTTTTTTTTATTCCACGACACGCACACACACGCACCGACTCCCGTGAATTTAAAAAAAAAAAAGTTTCAAATCTTTTCTCCTGGAGAAAATAAAAGAAAAAAAAGGAAAACTTTTCTTTTTGATAAGAATAAAACTGGAAATTCGGTTCTAAAAATCGAAATTAATTTTTTTTTCCTTTTTTTCCACTGGAAATTTAAATTATTCCATGATCTGCCTCAATGGAAAAAAATTTTTCTTCCCCCCACCCCCCTTTTTATCTCGCTTTACTAAAACTTTTTCATTGTAAAAACAGTAAATATGAGTAATAATAATAATAATAATAATTACACGATCGATTAAACGTTATACGATTGATGCACAGGGAAAATAAACAATTTTTTTTTGTTTTGTTTCTTTTCCTTTGAATTTTGGAATTAATTTCTGGAAATTACGTCTCTGTAATTGTTTACTTATGCCTTATGTAATTAATGTATTTACTCATCATCTCTTTATTAATTCTCCGAATGCGTGCGTGTGTGCGTGCGTGTGCGTGAATGCACGAGTGCGTTTGCATAATATATATAAATATAATCAGTTTATTAAATCCTGTTGCTTCGTACGTAAAGATTATAAATACAAAATTAATTATTAAACCGTCACAGAAATCGTTATTTATTCCGCCATATTTGTTTTCATCAACGCATTTATTATCGCATAATAAAAACAAATAATTAATGTTGCGGTTTTTTTTTTTTTAATCTAACGTGATGCATTTTTTCCTCCTGTTGTTATCGGGAACGTCGTGATAAGAAAGGAAAATGTGAAGGAAAGAAGAAGGAAAAAAAACAAGGATAGAGAGTGAGAGAGAGGGAGAGAGAAAATTTTTTTCGTTCTACATTTACTTAAAAAAAAAAGGAAAATTTTACGTAAAGCGTTTACGTGTTTAACTTATGGGAAAAACGACTTAATTATTTACAACAAAAATGATTATTAAGTAAAAAAAAAAAATAATAATAATAATAATAAGCTTTATTATTATTAATATTTTAAAAAATATTTTATCCTTCTACCTCACCATTTTTTTTTTTTTACGCTAACTGAAGGAAAAAAGGAAAAAAAAAAGGAAAAGCTTTTAAAAATTAATAAAAACATTTTTTTTTTTCCTGTTGCGTCACTTCGAGGAACCGAACCAATGTTTTTTTTTTTTTTTGTTTGGTTGGCTTCCCTTTTTGCTTTTCGTTTGTTTTTTTTAAATTTAAATTTAATAAATAAAACGTGCGTTAAATGGTAGTAAATTTTCACATTTAATTATTATCATTATTTCGTGGGTTGGTTAAAACTAACGGAAGATTTAAACGGAAATAAATTACGCGAGCTTAAAGCTTTCCCTCTCTCTCCCTTTTTAATGTTTCTCACCTTTTTTCCTTTTAAATTTTTTTTTTTTCTAAATCACGATTTTCCATTTTCTTATATAAATAATAATAATAATAAATCGAAATGTGCTGAATTTTCTAAATTTAACAAATAATTAATGATTTTATTTTAAGTTAATTCCCACGTTTGCATGTGTGTGCCTGTCTGCGAAAACATTTTCGACAAAAGTGAAAGGGAGAGAGAGAGAGAATATGGGATAAAAAAATTTTTTTTTAAGGTAGGAAATGAAAAGTTTAAGTGAGTGTAGGGGGGAGGGGGATGGGGAGGAAATGATGAAAAAATATTACAAGTAAATTGAAGTGTCACGTTGTTTCATTTCAAATTTATTGTTTGAAAACCTGTCGTTTTATACCTTGAACAAAAAAAAAAAAAGGTTTAAACAAAAAAAATTTTTTTTTTTATACAGCTACGCCTTTAAATTTTTTTTTTTTTATCTTTTTTTCTCTCGTACGAATTTTTCCATATCGCTCTCTCTCTCTCACTCTCTCATTCGTTTTTAAATAAAAAGAGAAAAAAACAGGATATGAAAAACTTGTTCCCGCGTTTTTTTTTCTTTTCCTTTCCCTCTTATCTTTTCCTTTTTCACCACCCATCAAAATCCCATATCAAAATAATATTCATCTTTTTCTTTTTCTGCTACCACGACAAAAAAAAATATTTATCTCATATTTTCTTTTATTATATTTTAAAAAACGTGAAATAAAGAGGCGGTGGCGGCTGCGGTGACAAACAAAACGCGATTGTCCAAAAATTTTCCTTTTTTTTTTAATGTTTGTTTGTTTGTTTGTTTCGTTTGTACGTTTTGTTTTTTTTTGTATATTAAAAATAAGAGGAAAAAATCTTTTTAAATACGACAAATGTTTTTGTTGTAAAAAACTCATCGAAATCGCGTTTATATAATATTTGTGTTGCATTCGTAAAAAATTTTTCCTTTTCCTTCGTTTCCGTTTCCGTTTTTTTTATTTCCACCCACCCTCCACCCCCAAGTTTTTTTTTTTTTAAATATTTGACTACATTTTACTTTTTTTTTTTTTTAAACAAATTCGTAATAAAACTTCATAAAAATTTCAACTCAAACATTTTTTTTTTTTTTTTACCTTTCTTCTTTCAGTTATAAAAAGGAAAAAAAAATTCGTGACGTTTTTCTTTTATTATAACTTTTTTTTTTAACGATTTTGTCTTTTGAAGTCATCCCTAGGGAACAGTTCACGAATCCCTTTATCAATTTTTTAAAATAGAAAAGTACTTTTTCATATATATTTTTTTTTGCTTTCCTTTTCTCCTACCTTTTAAAAACACTTTCCAAAAAAAATTTACGAATCACAAAATTTAAATTTTTTTTACCCTCCCCCTCTTCCCCCAACCCTCCTCCTTTTCCTCCTCTTCAAAATTCCCACTCGTTTCTTCTGTGGTTTTAATAAGAGGAAAGAAAAAAAAAACGGAAATGAACTTGATGATATCGATTTTCGATGAATTATCCATATAATAATTTGCTTCTTCATCATATCCCCGTGTCTTTGCTTCGTCGGCCATTTTTTTTTTTTTTTCATTTTCAAAATTTTCTCTCTCGAATTAAATCGAATATCGGCTATTCCATTGTTATCATTATTATTATCATTATTATCATTATTATTATCATTATTATCATTATTAATTTCATCGTTAAATTTTTTTTTTATTTAATTCTAAAGTACTTTAGACACGCATCGAAGATCTCGACGTTGCCATTACCGCTTTCGTTTGCAAAAAAAAAAAAAAACAAAATGGCGTCTCTTTTTTTTTTTTGGAATTTAAACCTTTGAAAAAAAAGTAAGGGATTCAAAGGAATGAAACAATGGAAAATAGGAAATTGCCCAGTCAAAAATGATTATCGTAACGTTTTATTTATGTTCGCTCGTATAAACGATAAACTTCTTTTTTTTTTCTTGTTTCCTTTCGATATCATCTATTTAATAATGTGAATTATGTTGTGTTTGTTTGTTTGTTTGTTTTGTAAATGTCAAATGTTATATTTACACGCGACGTTTATTATACAAGAAAAATTTTATTTAAAAAAAATAAGCAAAATTAAATTATTACACTCGGGGTAAAAAAATGTCTGTTAGAAAACAAAAAAAAATGGCGGACGTTAAAAATTATTATAGCGCTATTAATTGGATAAAAAAGTGTTTAAATTACATTTTAAATAAAAAGTAATAGAAAAAGTCGTTAATATTGTTTAAAACAATTTATAAATAAATTTTAATTATATAAAAAAAAAACACATTATCTTTTTTATTTATTTATTTTATAATTTTTTTTTTTAAAGTAAATGATAATTAATTGTTATTCACTCACGATTAAATTTTATAATTTTTTTTTTTTTTGGTAAAAACTTTCAATGTTGCCAACATAATTTCATTTCTCATTTTGTGGTTAACTAAAGGAAACCAAAATGAAACGAGAATTTTTTTTTCCTTTCTCTCTCTCTCTCTCTCTCTCTCTCTCTGTCTAACTTTATCTTTTTTTATTTTTCTTTCTTTCTCGTTCTTTATTTTTGTCTCTTTGTCTCTCTTTATCCTTCTTAATTTCTCTTTCCCAGAATGGAACGTGAATTTTTTTTTTCTCTTCCTCTCTCTCTCTGACTTTATCTTTCTTCGTATCTCTTTCATTCTCTTTCTCTCTCTCTCTCTCTTTCCTTCTTAATTTTTCTCTCTGCCTTTTTCTTTTTAATGTCTCTCTCTTTCTCTCCTTGTTTTTCCTTCTTCATTTATATTTCTCTTTACCTCTCTTTTTCTTTCTTTTTTTCATATCTTACTTACTTTTCGTTCTCTTTATCCTTGTTCATTCCTCTTTTTCTTTCTCTTTTTCCTTATTTATTTCTATCTCTCTCTCTCTCTTCTTGTTTTTCCTTTTTCATATCTTTTTTACTTCTCTTTCTTTTTAACTTTCTTTATTTCTCTGTTTCCCTCTCTTACGGTTTTTATCTTTTTTCTCTTTTTTTATTCATTTCTCTCTCTCTCTTTCTCTCTTTTTCTCTCTTTTTATTTTAGATTTCCGGTTGAAGCGGAAAAAGAAAAACCTCTGTGCTTACAATAAATGAAAACAGCTTGAATTTAATTTTTTTTTCTTATCCATTGACTCGCCATTTTTTTTTTAATTGTTTTTTTTTTTAAATGGTTAATAGAATTTGGAAAAATTCCAGATGATGGAGAAAATGACGACCGACTAATTTGTGGAAATTTTTTTTTATTATTTCCTTTTTGTTTTGTTTTTTTTTTGCTTACGTATTAAAACTTATTTAATTAAAATTTTTTTTTATTTTGGTTTCTGACGTCGATTAATTTTTTTTTTTTTTTTTTGGGGGGGGGGGTTTGAAAAACTGAGAAAACAAAACATTTTTCCATATAATTTTCTCGTTTGACGATTTTTTTTAAAAAAAAAAAATAATCGATTAAGATTTTTAAAAAATTTTTTAAAACGAGACAATAATTAAATATTTATGTATAAATTAATACTTTTTCGTACCTGAAAAAAAAAAGGAAAGAGAAAAAAAAACGGCGGCGTTGGCGGAATGAAAACGAAATTAAATTCTCCAGTGAAAAATAAACCACCGACAACAACAAATTATAAAATAAGAAGAAAACTCAACGGGTAATAATTTCATGAGGGAAAAATTCTTCTTACTTCCTTCCTTCCAGTCAAATAAAATTGGGAAATTCTTTGGCATTAATCCTGAAAATTAATTTACTACCTTGTTAGATACACCCGAAGGACTCTCCTGGATAAGATTTTTTTTTAGAAAAACCCATTTTGTCCATTTTCTTAAATTATTATTATTATTATTATTACTTTATCCACCCTTCATGCTCTCTTGGAAATTTTTTTTTTTTTTTTTTTTTTTAACTTTAACCAAATTTTACGATTCCCTTTTCACCGCAAATCAATTTAATTCCTCCCCCTTTCCCCTCCTTCCAGGAAAAAAGTCGGTGAAGAAACAAAAAAACCCCCCGAAAATCATCATCATCATCATCGCGACTTTTCTTTTTTTTTTTTCTCATAATTTCAACCCGAATTTAATTTTAAATTATTTATTCAATTTTTCTTTCTTTTTCCAAAAAAAAAAAATAATAATAATAATTTTCCAGAATTCATAAAAAAAAAGATAATAAAGAATTATTATTATTATTATTACTATTAATAAAAATAAAACAAATTGTTTTCTAAAGGTTGAATGAACATGAGAATAAAAAAAAACAATTTAAAGTCGTCGTCGTAATTAAAAAAAGATGGAGAACAAAACAAAAAAAACCAAAAAATCCATTAAAAAAAAAAATTTTTTTTATGACGTCCCAGGGAAAAAACAAAAAAAATTATGTACATAACTGATTTTATTTATTTTACAAATGGTTTCATAAAAAAAAATAAAATAAAATAAAAATTTTTTTTTTTATTATTTTCATTCGTTTTATTACTTTTTCAATATTTTCTTATACCGCCAGAATCTTTTCTCTGTTATTGATAATAATAATAATAATTCTTATTGTTTCTTATTTTTTTATTATTATTATTATCATCATTTTATTTATTTATTTATTATTATCACTTACGAACGGCAATAAAATATTTTTAAAAAAAAAATTAAAAACAAAATTTTTATTTGCATTCCATTGAGAAAGAAAACAAAAACAAAAACAAAAACATGATGGAATCCATGAAATTTTTTTTTCTATAAATTCCTGCTTTCCCTCTCTCTCTCTTTTTCCCCCCTTCTTTCTCATTCATCTTTCTTCTTTTTCTTTCTCTCTCTCTCTCTCTCTGTTTCTATCTTTTCTTTTTTAACCGCCGAGAGACACAAAGAGAAAGAGGGTAAATCATTCCAGAGTAAAGTTTTATCAAATCATTATTATTATTATCATTATCATCATCATCATTATTATTATTTCTTAGTAATTATTTAATATAACTCTTCGCACGTCATTTTACGGTTTGTTGACTTTTAATTAAACATTATTAAGTGAGTTTTTTTTTTTTTTGCTTTCATTTTTTTCATTTTCCGTTAATCACGATGAGGTTTAAATTTTTCCATTATCATCTACCTACTCCCCCCTAATCCAACTTCCACCCCCCTCCCTGTTATCTCTCTCTCTCCTCCACTTAAAAAAAAAATCCACGATTGACACGTTCGAATAAGTTATTATTATTATTATTATTTTGAAATGACAAAATCGGATAAATTTGTACCCGCGAGGAGGTCGTAGGATTTTTTCTTATCACGTGATCGTTATAAACAAATCGAAAATTATTATTTTTCTTAAATTCATAATAAAATAAATTTAAAAAAATTAAATTAAATTAAAGGCGAATTTCGTTTTGGAACAAAAAAAAAATTAAACGTTAAATTTTAAAAACCGCAGGAAAAGTTTAAAAAACCGCTCGTCGACTTTAACCGCCGCCATTTAAAAAAAAAAAAAAAAAACCTCGTAATTAACTCTCGAAGTGTTGAAAACAAACCGAAAACCGCGAAAAGAAAAAAAAAAAATTGAAAAATTTCTCAATTACTAAAATCTTTTTTTTTTTTTTTATTAAAATGATAATCCGTCGGCCATATTTAATTTTCACACTGATAAAAAATAAAAGGAAAACTTAACGGTCAAAGGAAACGAACAAAGGAAACGAAATATTTAAATTAATTATACGTAAAAATTTTATTATTATACGAATATTTTGAGAAATCGTCATAAATATTATCATTATTATTATTATTATTAATTATTCATTTCCGTTGTCATTAAATATTCTTTTAAGGTGTAAATTTTATTGATGAATGAAATCGTGGGGGGAACGTGGGAAGGTGGGGTGCGAGGTAAAAACAATAAAATGAAAATTTTTTAACTTTCGATTTTACATTTTCCAATTTTGTATGAGTTTTTATATAAGAAAATGAAGAATTTCCCGCCATTTGTCTGAACTAACTCTATAATTTATTTCTTTAACATCTCTCTCTCTCTCTCTTTCTTTCTTTGTTTTACTATTTCTTTTCCCCTCCAATCCTCTCTTTCTTCTCACCGTTTACGTTTCTCTCTCTTTTTCTTTTTTTTATTTTTTCTCTCAACCTCTCTTTCCTTTATTCTCTCTCTATTTGTTTCTCTCATCCCCTTTCTCTCTTTCTTTCACTTTTTCCGTCACCGAACTTTTTAATAAAAGAAAAATTTGTCTTATTTATTTTATAGACTTCATTATAAAAAGAGTCGACGAGATTTTTTTCACCATAAGCGTAATTCACTCGTTGGAACAAACATAATTATAACGTAAATAATTTATCCCACGGGATGACCTGTGACGTAATTAAATATTGTTTTTTAGGGTAAAGTCACCACGAGAGGCTTAAAGGTTTTTCTGTATGTTTTATATTTAAAAAAAAAAAAAACAAAATAAATATGGCGTCAGATTTCCATTAGTTATTAATCAAATATCTTGTTACCTGAAGAAAGTGATAAAGACGGGAAAAAAAAATTGTTTTTTTTTTTTCTACCTCGCATTTTTATTCTTGATACGAAATTTTAATAATAATAATAATATCGGGGGGAGGGAGAGGAAAAGGGAGAGAGAGAAAAAAAGAAAAAAATTTTTTTTTTGTAAATGAAACAATATAAATGTCGCAGATACAAAACCTTCTAAGGATGAGGAAAAAAAAATGATTCGGTGGAAAGTTTTAAAAAGAAGGAGGGGGAAGGGGTAGAAAAAGGGGGAGGAAAGGGAGAAAAAAATAATAAGAGAAGGAACAAAACAAACAAACAAACACCTTAAAAAATTAATTTTAAATAAGAGAAACGTGAAAAAATTTTAATAAAAAAAAAAAATAAACGGAGGAAATCGAGGGAGTGGTGGTAAAAAAAATAGATAGAAAAAAAAGGTGGGGAGGGGAGAAAGAAAAGGTTAGAGGAAAAAAAAAGGTTTCAAAAAGGATGAGGATAAAAGGTGAAGAAAAAAAAAACGTGGCTTTGCATTTTAATTTTGAATCAGAGTTTAATAACGTTGCATGAAAGAAAATAAGAAAAAATTTATTCATTCCACACGAATTTCCCCCGCCCCCCTCTTCCCATTCACGTCGCCCCTCCTCTCTTTCTCCTCCTGGATTTTATTTTTATTTTTTTCCATTTCGTTCCCGAAATTCCTTCGATACTTTCCAGGAAAAAAATAAAATAAAATAAAAAATTCTGTTTTGGGAAAAAAAAAAAAAAAATCTGAAACGTGATGGATATACATAGAGGGAGAAAAAGAGAGAGAGAGAGAGAAAATGGACGTAAAATTTAAATTTTTTTTATCCCCAGTGTCACGGATACGAACGTTATTCAAGAGAAAATTATTATTATTATTTTTATTTAAACCGAGAGAGTAATTGATAAAATTTTATTAAAATTTAAAAAAAAAATTAAAAGTAAATTACCGTGAAATAAAATTAAAAAAAAAAAAAAAAATTTCTGTTGCTAAAACCGCAACAGCTAAAAAAAATTTTCCCATTAAAAAATGAACGTTAAGGTCGGAGCATAAAAATAAATAAAAATGAAAAATGGAAAAGTCGTGAATTTTTTTTTTTTTTTTTTTTTTCTGAGTGAATAAATAAAATGGGTTCCCTGTTGAGACAACTTTGTGTCATTCTGTCACAACCTCCTATCTCTCTCTCTCTCTCTCTCAACATATGATTTTTCTACAACAGTCGTCGTCCTCTACTCTGTCAGGACAGCATGACGGTTCCATTAAACACAGACCATACCAATCCCCCCCCCCCCCATCATCATCATCATTCCGACAGCAGGATTTTTTTTTTCATCCTTTTTCATCTATCTCTTTTCTTTATTAAACGAAAGAAAGAAAGAAAGATGATGACATTTGTTTTTTCTTTGTCTTTTTTCGAGGTTAACGAATTACAAAAAAAAATTTTCTTAACAACCGGAAGCTCAAAACAAAAACATTTTTAAAGCGATCATTTGATTGTTAAAATTTTCTACAAGTTTTCCTTTTTTTTCTTTATCCCACGATTGTTGTCCGGAGCAAATGATAATACAAAAAAGTTACTGATAACAATTTCCTAAAAACAAATATTACTTTTTTTTTCCTTTTAAATTATTATTAAATCGTAAAAGGAAAAAAACTTTGAGAGAGAGAAGAAAATCCGTAAAAAAAAAAAAAATTTAAATAAAAAAACAAACGCAAAAAGACAAACAACAACCGACGACGGAGTTTTTGAAAATAAACAAAAATATTTTTAATTCAATGATAAAATGATTACACTTTGTGACGTAAACATTTCTATCCTCCAGCATCATTCAAATGTTTTATGGAAAAAAAGGTCAATCAATTTATCCAACGTAAAAATTATTATGACCTTTATTGACGACCACAAATGACCTCAACAAAATCATCATCATCATCATCATTATCTATCACGAATTTATTTTTATTTTTTATCTAAAACTAACCAGAAGGTTTTTTTTTTCATTTTATTGTGACAAAAAAACTAAAAAAAGGAAAAAAGGAAAAAAATAATTTCGCGTGTAAGAGAGTCTGGTAGAGAAAAGGAAAAATTTTTTTTATTAAAAAAAAACTTAACGGCACTTATATTTAACTTATGAGAAAATGTATTCTTTTTTCATTCCAAAAAGAGAAATAACTTTTACGTTAATCAATCGTAGTGAAAAAATTTTTTATTTTTCTTTCTTTCTTTCTCCCTCCCCCTTTCTCTCACTCTCTCTTCCTCTTTCCCTCTCACTCTCTCTCTCTCTCTCTCTCTCTTTCTTTCCAATACTTTCTATAATACTTTCTAACATTTCATCCATTAATTTTTATTTTATTTAAAAAAAAAAAAAAAAATGGAAAATTACGATTAACGGAAATGCAAAATTATATTATTAATACCACGACAGCATTCGGTTTAAATTAAAGTAATAATAATAATAATAATAATAATAATAATAATAATAATAATAATAATAATAATAATAATAATAATAATAATAATAATAATAATAATAATAATAATAATAATAATAATAATAATAATAATAATAATAATAATAATAATAATAATAATAATAATAATAAAATTTCAACGGGAAAAATTTAATAAAAAAAAAATATTACGTATATATACATTTAAATGTATAAAGTTGAAAAAATATTTTTTTTTATTTTCTCCCCCATTTAATTTTACTTTTGAAATCAAATTAAGATTTTCCAGTTTTTTTTTTTCACTTAAATTCCAGAATCTTATTATCCCTCTTCCTCCAGAAAAAAAGAAAAAAAAATTTCCTTTTTTTCATTTTTTTTACCTTTTTTAATTTTTTCTTTTCTGCGTTTCGTTTTTTTTTTTCTTTATCTTACATTTATCATTTTTCTCGCATTTTATTTCCATGAAAATTATTATCATTATTATTATTATTATTATTTTATTTAATTTATTTGAATTGGATGATATC
>NW_002987010.1:478208-483755 GCF_000006295.1 Pediculus humanus corporis
AAAATGTCATAAACTGGAAAAAAAAAGAAGCAGAAGAAAAAAACGTAGCAGAAGATAAAAAAAATAAAAATTGATAATTAGATAAAACATGGAAGAAAAACAAAAAAAAGAAAATTTTAAACGAAAAATTACTGGAGAAAAAAAAAAAAGTTTTAAGTGGATTTTATTTTATATATCGTAAATTAATTTCTAATGTTGTTAAAAAAAACAAAATGGCCGACGTTCGAAACCGTTAAAAAAAAAAAAAAAAAATTTTTTTTAAATTCGTATATAATAATGTTTAAACATCATTTTCACCTGTATGAAAGAAAAAAAAGGTAGATAAAAGATTTCGTTTGACTACCTGTTGCTCTCCTCCTTGAATTTTCATCCTTGTTGTTAAGTGAACTCTCGTACGTATTTTTGTTACTTTTATACACGTGAACTTACATGGTTTCCCCCCTCCCCTCCTATTCCCTCCCCTCCATCCCACCCCCCACTCACTCTCTTCTTTTTTCCCCACCCTTTCTTATTCGTCAAAAATTTAAAAAATAAAAAAAATTTTTTTTTCGATTTGAAAAACCGGAAATGGAAAAGTTTTGTAAATATGACAGGTTTTTTTTTTTATTTCTGGAAAGAAAATTAAATGGCGGTAGAATTTTGAGAAAATGACGCAAACAGAAATACAAAATGGAGAATTTAACTGGAAAGTAGAAGAAGAAGGAAAAAAAGTCCGAGATGAGGGAAAAAGAAACAAAGAAAGAAAATGTTGAACGTTATAAAATTTATAACTTCTTTCAGATTTCTAATGAAGCCATTAATTTGTCTACTTCCACGTTAAAAAAAAAAAAAATCCGGATGGTTTTTTCCAAGTCAAGGTTTTTCCTTCCATCGTCGATCGTTTTTTTTTTTTTATTCATTGTTTCACATTTAATTTTTTTTTTTTACCCTTTTTATTTCCTTTTTTCCTTTTACGCCACGAATTAAACACAAATTTTTTTTTCCTTTGTTCGGTTTTTTTTTATTTAATTTTAACCTATTGAAAATCGTACGAAATTACAAAAATTACTTTTCTCTCTCTTTTTTTTTTTTTTTTTTAACGAATCTTAATATTTTTCGTAATTCTTTTCCTTTGACGATGATAATAATGATAATGATGATGATAATTTGAGTTCGATTGCAAATACGTTGCAGAAAATATAAAGATGTAAAAAAAAAAATCCTTTGTAAAAATGAGAAAAAAATTTTTCAATGGAATTCATTTACACGCACGCACGCGTACACGAAACCCCACCCCCCATATCGTACCTTTTTTTTCTTCCTTTTTTTTTCCTTTTTTAATTTACTTATTAACGGATTTTTTTTTTTTTGTGTGTGTCAGGTTTTTACGTGGTTAAATTATTTTTAATTTTCCAAAGGAAGGATTAATTACTTTTTCATAACAAAAAAAAAAAAAAAAATTAATCATAATTTAAAAAAAAAAAGAGAAGAAAAAAAATTTTTTTTTTAAAAACCCAATTCAAATCCGAATAATAATAATAATAATAATAATAATAATAATAATAATAATAATAATAATAATAATAATAATAATAATAATAATAAATCATAATTATTTAAGTTTTTCATTAATTAAAAATTTCTCGATTTTTTTTTTTTTATATTTTTTTTCCACTAATTTTTTCCCTTTTTTTTTCTTTCTTTCCATTTTCCGTCTGGATAATATTAATAATAATAATAATAATAATAATAATAATAATAATAATGATTTTTTTTGTAAATCAAACGGCGGCAAAAAAAATCGTATTTTTTTTTTTCTTATGCAACGTATCGAGTTCAAAATTAATGTTTAACTTACGTAATAAAAATATTTTTAATTAACGAAAAAAAATAAAAAAAAAGCTCACAAGGTTTTTCTTTTTTTTCTTTCTTTTTTGTTTCTCTTTTTTTTTGGGAAAAAGGTTCGAAAGGTCGTCAAAGGTCGATACATAAAAAAAAGAGCGGAAATTTTATATTTTTACGTAATAAATTTCATAATATAATAATAATAATAATAATAATAATAATAATAATAATAATAATAATAATATTTTTTTATTTTTAACTGCCGCTCATTAAAAATAAAAAAAAAAATAATAAAAATATAAATTTAATTTTTTTTTTTATTTTTAAAAATGGAAAACAATGACGTAGCAAACGATCCACCAATCGGAGGAAAGCATTTTAAAAATTAAATTCTCATTGGTGGAAAACAAATCCAAAACTTTTCTTAACGTTTTTTTAATCGAATGACGCGTATATGTTAATATGAAGTAAAATGTAACATCGTAATTTTCATTTTTTTTTTCCCCAGCAAAACGTCGTCGTTGTTGACGTCATCGTTATTAATTATTTAGTAAAAACTGGAGAAAAATATTTTATTGAAAAAACCGAAAGAAATAAAAAAAAAAACGATCAATCGAATGAAAAAAAAAAAAGAAAAAAAAATCCGCAGCTTTTATATATAATTTTCTTCTTTTTTTTAATTCTTCATTAATTCCTTTTTTTTCCTTTTCTTCCTTTTTTTCGTTTTTTCCTTTTTTTTTCTTTACATCAAAAGCAGAAGTTGACGTTTTTCATTTTCAGTCATAAAAAATAAAAATAAAAAAAAATTCCTTTTTTTTTTTTCTTTTACCACGTTTTTAATCAATTATTTTTTTTTGTCTACTTTTCAATCGTCTAAACCAATTTATTATCGAAAATCGATCGATCATTTTGTTTAAATCAATGATGACGTATGTATAGGCACAAAAATAAAAAAAGAATTAAAAAAAAAAAGGAAGGAAAACAATAATAATAATAATCAAACATGGTTTTTTTTCGTGTGTGTGGAAAGAAAAAGTAAATTGTTTTTTTTTTATTAGTAGTTTTTGTCGTTGTACCTTTTTTTTTCGATT
The DNA here is from genome assembly GCF_000006295.1 of Pediculus humanus corporis. NCBI lineage: Eukaryota > Metazoa > Arthropoda > Insecta > Psocodea > Pediculidae > Pediculus > Pediculus humanus. The sequence goes on from NW_002987010.1 coordinate 481,124, forward strand.
CCCAGGAAAACATACCTTCCTCTTTCTTCCCCCTCACCCCTAACCACCCACTCTGACCCCCTTCAATTTCACGACATAAAGAAGAAGAAGAAGAATTCGAAGGATTTTACGACAAAAGTTTCGTGTATAAAAATGATTGTAAAAAAATTTTCCGATAAAAGCTTTATTTTACTTTAAGTGGTTAAATTTATTTTTCTTTTATTTTTTCAATGAGTTTAGAATGTCAAAACCAAATGTTAAACGTTAAGGCTATGTAAGAAAGAGAAAAAGAGAGGATAGAAAAAAAAGAGAGCCAGAGAGAGAGAGAGAGGGAAATTTTTTTTTTCTTTTTACGCTTTCCGATTCGAAAAACATTTTTTTTTTTTTTTAGTTAAATAGTAATTCGAAAAATTTTAAATTAAAAAAAAAAATTATTATTTCGTCGATATTATTTTTCCATTCGACTTTCCTTATAATAATAATAATAACGAATCTGGTGCCACGTAAAAAAAAAATTAATAATGATTCGTTAATTTTAAAACTTTAAAAAAAAAAATTATTAATTTGGTAATGGCGGCCATTTTCTTTTTTAAAAGAAATTTATCCCCTCGTTTTCTCGCCTTTTTTCTTTTCGAAAAAAAAAATTATTATTATGATTGTTTCAAATGAAAAAAATTTTTTTCATTGAATATAATAATAATTTACGACATGTAATCAAAAAGTGAGAGAAAAAGAGAGGGGAAGAGAGAGAGATAAAAATAAAATAAATTGAAGGGATTTTAAGAGATTAAATATTATTTACATGCATTTTTCCGCGGAATGTACTAGAAAAACAGGTAGTATTTCAAATCTTATTTTAAAAAAAAGAAATTTTTTTCCTCTTTTCTCTTCTTCTCCTTTTTTCCTTTCCCAACATTTTCTAATCCTTTTCATAAAAAAGGTTTATTTCCATTACATTTCACACGAGCAATAATATTATTTATAACTCTATAAAAATAATTTTAAAAAAAAAATTTAACGCGATAATGATAATAATGAATTTTTAACCTTATGTTTTTACAAAGGCTCAATCCCCCTACTCTTCCCCCCTCCCCCTATTTTTCTTCACCGCATTAATAATAATAATTAATAATATCATCAAATTATTAAAACTTGAAATTAAATTAAATCGACAATTTATACGCAGAAATTCAATTCATAAAAAAATAAATTTTTCTCCTCCCCCCTTTTGCGTGGACCGACGTGCGAATGAATGAATGAATGTTACGAATTCGGGATTAAGAAGTTGACAATCGACTTGATTATGTATGTGTGCGTGTGCGTGTGTGAAAAACCTTAGTATAATATTATAAATAAATTATGACGTGTATTTCATTTAAAAATAAGAAAAAGGAGATGATGATGATGATGAAGTGAAGAAAGGTAAAGGAGAAAAGGAGAAAGTAGGGATGAATAAAAACGTGTAAGAAAAAGAGAAAGAGAGAGTGAGAGAGGAAGAGAAAAATAAGGACTCGCGAGATTTATTCGGTTTATATTTAGAATTAAACATTGTTACAAGAAAATCGCATTAAATTACATTATTTCTAACTGAAATTTTAATTTTATCATCATCATCATCATTCTTACATTCATATATATAAATCGGAGCCGTTGTAAAATTTTTCTAAAACCACGTTCGATCGGATTTTCCTATTTTTATCGTCGTTTATTTTTCAACGTGACGATACACAAAAAAAATTTTTATTCTCTCAATGGAATATTACTATTATTATTATTATTATTATTATTATTATTATTATTATTAATATTATTATTTTTTAATTTTTTTTTAAAGCAAATTATTTAAGAAATAATCGATCAATCGATTTTTTTTTTAATTCGTTAAAAATGTAATAATCGATCGATACTCGTTTTAACGAGAAAAGAAAAAAGAAAAAAACGGAAAACAATTATTATTATTATTATTATTATATTCGAAATAATTTCGAGAGGATTTTTTTTTACAAAAAAAAAAAGAGAGAGAGAAATTTACGATTTATTTAAAAATTCTTTTTTTTTTTTTTTTAAAACCGGGGAGGTGGTGAGAGGGGAGAGATAGGGGGTATAAAAAGGGATTTTTTTATATTGATTTTTTTTTTTTTATAATTTTTTTCTTTGTTCGTCGGTGAATAATAATAATAATAAAAATCAACTCGAAATTTATTGTCGAGTACGTAATTCCTTCTCTCTCTCTCTCTCTATCTTTTTCTCTTACGTTAATCCTTTTCGAAATAATCCACTGTAATCTCAAAATGGTGGCACACACAAAATAATTCTGATGAAACCACGTATTAAAATATATATATATATATATAATTTTTCTTTTTTGTTTATGGCTTAAAATTCTACGCTCGAGTTTTTTTTTTATTTTTTTTGACGTTTAAAGTAAAAAAAAAAAAAATTCTTTTTTAATCAACGTAAAGTCAGATTATGTACGTTCCGTTATTGATTAATAACAAAAAAAAAATTATTTAAAACGATAATAAACATAATAATAAAAAAAATAATTGGATCATTTGATTTCCGGTTTGATTTTCCAATCACTACGATTTTTAAACAAACCGGATATCGTTTCGAAAAACACATAAACTAATCGAAACATCCGCAGAACAAA
>NW_002987010.1:484052-492220 GCF_000006295.1 Pediculus humanus corporis
GTTTTTTATACGAAGTAATAAAAAAAAATAAACTTTGTACTGGAGAAAACAAAATACAAAAATTTATTTTTTTTTGCTTCTGGAATTATAATAATAATAATAATAATAATAATAATTTTAAATTGAATTAAATAGTTTTGTATTAAATAAATTTTCTTTTTTTTTTTTTTGCAGAGACGAGTAAAAAATTTAGTAAAGAAAAAAAAGAAAAGTTTTTGTTTTTTTACAAAAAAAAGAAAAAAAAAATGGAAAATAAAAAAAGATGGAAATAGAAAAGAAAATAATGAAAGACAGAGAGAGATGAAATGAAAAAGAAAAAAGAAAAACATTTTAGAAGAGAAAACAGCAAAAGTTTTTAAAAAAACAAAAAGTATGAAAATTTTTTTTTTTTTTTAAAGCTGATTATAACACTTAAAGTTTATAAATTTAATTTTTTACTTTTTTTTTTGTTTTTCTCCCACCCCCCTCCTCCCTTTCGAAATGAATAATAATGATAATAATAATAATAATAATAATAATAATAAATTTTATATTTATAAATAAATAAATAAATAAAAAACGTACTTTTCTTATTTTAATAATTCAACCTGGAATTTTTTGTTTTCGTTTACATTTATTCATTGGTACAAAAAAAAAAAATTATCATTATCATCATCATCATCATCATCATCATCATCATCATCATTACTATTATTATTATTATCATTACGTCGTTTCATTTCCTTCGAACGAAATTAAATGATAACTCGTGTGGAATTTACAAAATGTCACCGTCATGTTACAGCGTCACAGACGACGATGACGATGACGATGATGATGATGATGATAGAAATGATGATGATGATGATGATGATTAAAATGAGGAATTTTTAGCGTTATAAATAATATTTAAAACACACAAATGTAATTTTTTCGCGATCAATTCATGATTTATTAATTTCATTTAAATCCCATTTAAAAAGAAAATTTATTACGCAACTTTATTATTATTATTATTATTAATATATTTTATCCCTTTTGGAATTTTCCAGAATTTTTTTTTTTCATTCGATTTTTTTCCAACAAAATTTCCATGCCTCCGCCACCTTTTTTTAATTTTTTTTTTTTGTTTGTCGAGGTCGAAAAAAAAAGGGTTTGCCATGTTCCTTTTCCTTAATATCATTTTCTGCTTTTTATAGTCGAAAAAAATTCAAATGACACGTTTTTTTTATTAAAAAAAAAAAAGAAGGGCAGACGATAAAAATTAAGTATTATTATTATTATTAAAAATTTAAACGAATCAATATTAAAAATTTTTATATTTTTTTTAATGATTTTTTGTTTTCACAAATCCGTAACGTAAAAAAATTATTCTGCTTCCATTTCGATTTTTTCCAGTTTTTTCGAATCTCTTGAGTTATGATGGAATTTTAAAAAATTCCAAAAAAAAAAAAAAATGAAAACTCATGAAAAATGATTCGGAAAAACAAAAAAAAAAAAAAAAAAAAACAAAAACCTGAAGAATTTTTCAATTTTTTTTCTTTTTTTTCCCCCCGTTTCAAACCCTTACCCCCTCGAAAAAAAAAATTCCGTCGCAATTTTAAATTTGTGCGTGTGTATGCGTACATGCGTATTTTACGGCCGAAAAAAAAAATTAATAAATAAAACATATAAAACACGGTGAAGTAAAAAAAAAAAAAAAAAAAATTTTTTTCTTTTTTAAGGTTCTTAGCTAAAATGTGACTAAAATATTTAAAACCTTAGATTGCTTTTTTATTGTTACACCATCTAAATATATGACTTTACACGATATAAAAAACAAACAAACAACAACAACCGTCTATCTATCTGCTGCGTCGTTAAATTTTAATTACCTAATATTCCAAACGTTTTAAAATATTCGCGAATTTTCCATAAAAAAAAAAAAAAAAAAAAAAAAAACGATTTTGAAGAAGAAAATTTATATGTGTCACAAAAAACACGATTTGATAATATCGTGAAAACGTGCGCAATGATATATTTGTAAAATTTGCAGAAAAATAAATAATAAAATTTCCTTTGTTAGATTCCTTTTTATTCCGTATTCCTTTGACGTTTGATACCATTGAATTTATCATAAAAATATTTTATTTGATTTCGGTATTAAAAAAAAAAAAAAATTTTTTTTGTGAAATTACGGTAATTCGTATCATTTTAGGAATAATGATTAACCCCCCCTCCTCACAAAAATTTACCGACCGACAAACAATCAACAACAACAACAACAAACCTTTAGAGGAAATTTTTTTCTTTTTTTTTTTGGATAAAAAAATTGAATATTTTTGGCGTAAAAATTTTCTTTTCTTTTCTTTTCTTTTTTTTCAAGCCAATAAGCAATTTTTGACATTTTTTTTCTCACTGAAGGAAAAATAAAAAAAAAAGTGCCAACCTAAACGTAAAAAAAAAAAAAAAAAAAAAAATTTTAAAAAGCTTTCTTTTCAAATAAATATCGATTTTTTTTTCTTCTTTTTTTCCTCCTCATCTCCCTCCTCCTCCCTTCTTCTATTTTTCCCGATGATGATGATGAAAAAAAATGGGAAAAACGTATAAGAAAAAAAAAAAAAAATTGAGGGGAGGTAAAGGGGGAAATGAATGAATGAATGAATGAAAAAAGTGAAAATATTTGGGGAGACTAACGAAAAAAAAAAAAAAAAAAAACTTTTTCATTTTCCGTCTAAATTTTCTTTAAAAAAAAAAATTATTTTCTTTAAAAAAAAAAAAAATTTTTTTTTTTTCCTTTTTAAAAGGAAAATTTTGCTGATACAAAGTTTTCATTTCTCTCCTTTTTTTTCCTTTCCTTTTACTTTCTTTATGCTTCGACACCACCGCCATTACCACCCCCTTACTCCCCTCACTACGACCCTCCCCACCCCCTCCTCACATAAAATTTTTTACTTTCCCAACATCGTGTCTCCCTTTTATAATTCTCACGTTTTCCTACTCGAAATATTTCTCGAGAGCGTTTTTTTTTTTTCCAAAAAAGATTTTTTTTTTACTACGTACACGTTAATTTTCTTTCTCCAGTAAAAAAAAGAGAAAAAATTTCGAAACAATATCAAAATTTATAGGATTTCAAAAGATAAAGATTTATTATTATCATCAATTCCATTTTGATTCGACAAAAAAGGAAAAAAACAAAAAAAAATTTAAGATTCGCCATATTTGATTTTATTATTATTTGACAATAAAATTTTTTTTATTGTCATTTTTAATTACGTAACTCGGAAAAACAAACAAACAAACAAACGAAATTATGATAAATTCGAAACGCTTTCATCGGTGATTAATTTTATTATCATATATATACGTTGATGACGTCATTAAATAAATTTTTTTTTATTTTCTAATGACACGACGACAAAAAAAAATTTTTTTTTTTTTAAACGTTTTCCAAGTTTTATTTTTTAATTTTTTTTTTTTTTTTTTTATTCTTAAAAGTATTTTTTTTCACACAAATTTAAACCGAAATCAGATTATCCTTTCGTCCGAAAGGGACTTAAAACCTTTTTTTCCTTTTTTTTCCTTTCCTTTGAATTCCTTTTTTTTTGCTGAAAATAAAACCTTTTTTCATTTTAACCTACTGAAATGTATATAAATATATACTCTCCATAATATTTTTCCAACGAATTAATAATGGAATTTTTTTTTTTAAAAAAAAAAAAAAAAGGTTATGGAAAAGGTTAACCAAATTTAAGATAACCTTTTAACCGAATTTACACGGAAAAGACCTCCTACGTAAAAATAATTAAAAGGAAGAACAACAAAAAAAGGAAAGGAAAGGAAAGGAAAAAAAAAAAAATTTTTTTTTTGAAAATAAAATTTCAAATTACAAAACACTTTTAAAAAACAAAAAATTAAAATGACCTACAAGTTTTTCTTTTTTTTTTTTGTTGGTAACAACTTTTCGATAACACAAAGTAAATAAATAAACAAACAGACAAACAAACAAACGAAAAATGAATTCGAGAAATTTCCAAGGGAAATCGAATTTCGACGAGAAAAGAAAAAAAAAAAAAAACAACAAAAACATCGTCACGTGGTTTTAATTTTTACCAGTGATAACCTTTTGGGCATTAGAGAGAGAAAGAGAAAGCGAGAGAGAAAGAGAGAGAGAAAATTTTTATTTTATCTACAAACACAGAAGAGACCAACAGTAGTTGGCAATCCTGACACGCACGCACATGCAACTTTTTTTTTTTTTTTTAACCCGACCTAAAAAACAACCGGATTGTAAATTTTTTTTTTTTTACACATTTCAAAAATAAATTTCGTCGGGGGTCATTGGGGGCCGCAGGGGGCCGAGGAAAGGAAGGTAAAGGAGGAGAGGGAAGAGGAGCGGCGTGTAAAATTAAAACAAACGTAAAAATCCGGTAAAAAAAATAAAAAAAAATTTAATTTTTCGACCGATTCCGGTGAGGTAGGAAAAAAAGTTTGAAAATTTTTTTTTTGGGGGGTTTGAGAAGAGGATGGGGGAGGGGGAGGGGTGTTAGTGTTAAGGACTCTTTAGTAATCCGAACACCGTGAGAAGTCTATTAATCTTTCAATCAAATTTTTCTTTCATTCTTCTTTCATTCTTTTTCAATTCTTTTTGATTTCTTTTCTTTTCTTTTTCTTTTTTTTTTGTACAAAACATCAGATCCATTTTAGAAAATTGTTTTTTTTTTTTTTTTTATTCTTTTATGAAGGTTTTGACTCTGGAAAGGGTAATGGAATTCCAAAAAAAAAAATTTCTTCTTAAAGTTCTTCAATACCGCGACACAATAGAAAATAAATGAATTAGAAAAGTAGATTTAATTTTGATTGATTATATTTAAAACAACTTTAATTTATACTTCCACATATATTTTCATTTATTATCATTTAAAATTTATTGTTATCAATAAATATATATCTCCTTCTCTTTTGTCTTTATAAATATAGGAGTAGTAAAATTTTATAGAGGAAAACAAATTTTAATTTATTACAATAATAATAATAATTAATCCCATATTTAATTTTTTATTTAAAATATTTACTCATCGTTAATCTTTGATGCTTGTTTTTATTTTTAAAATTTTTTTCTTATTGCAGTTACTGGGATTATGAAAAAGGTTTTATAAAAAAAAAAAAAAGGTTTGTCAAAGGTAAATAAAAAAAGGATAAAATAAAATATCAAAAGATTTTTAGGGAGAAAATTTAATAATATTTATTATGATTTACGTGAAAATTATTTTTGTACGCAACAACAGGTGAGTTCTAGTTTTTTTTTCTCTCATTTTTCCCGCGTTTTTTTTTTTAATAATAATGATGATAAACGAGTTAAAATCGATAGGGCAAAAAAAAAAATGAAAAAGGAAATTAAAACTTACCGAAATCGAAAATGCTCAAGCAATGAAGAAACCAATTAATTTTTGCCATTTTTTTTTCTTCCCCCTGCAAAAAAAAAACGTTGCTTTAATAAATTTTGTTTTTTTTTTTTTTTTTTTTTTTATAAATAATTGGGTTGATAAGTTAACAAAATAAAAATTGCCACAGGGGAAAGAAAAGGTAATTTTAAATTCATAATAATAATAATAATAATAATAATAATAATTTTTTTTTTTAGAATCGGTTAAAGCTAAATTTACTTACTTTTTTTTTTTCATAAAAAAAAAATTTCTCTTTTACAACTACTTCATAAACTTTTATCCTCTCTATTATTTTTCCCCTTATTTATATTTTATCTTTCGTAGATATTATCTAACACTAAAAAAAAAAACTGAGCGAAAATGGCGTAAAAAAAAAAAAAATTAAATTAAATTATTTTTTACTTCTTTAAAATGATGGCGAAGCGTGAATTTGTTTTTATATTCGCGACATTTACGACGTCACAATGATTCATTTTTCGTTTTTTCATCGAAATAAAATTGGCAACACCGGATCGACGATTAACCGAGTCACATGTCACGTGGTATGAATTTCCGAAGGAGGGATGAGTATATAATAAGAGGTACCAACTTGCAAAAAGGAAAACGATTTCGTAAGTTGTACGAAAATTACGTCATCGCTCCGTGAACCCGACGTGTGTTGCATAAGTTAAACATGAGCCGTACATTTAATTTGAATTCGACATTTAAAATTTTTGAATTTTCGAATTTTCGAATGGCTTGCAGGTAGAAAAATCAAATCGAAAAGTCGAGTTGTTAAATGTAGAAAAAAAAAAAAAATTTCATTTTGTTAAAAGTGATTCGTTTCGTTGTGGTGAGTCGTAATAAAAAATACGTTTTGTTTGTTTGATTGTGTAAATTTTTATTTTAAATAATAATAATAAAAATTCTGTAATTTTTGTTTTTTTTAAACTCGGATACGAACAATTACAAGCGTTTGTGTTCAGACGTGATGTTTAAAGAAAAAAAAAGGATAATGGCGGCCATATTGTGAGTAGAATAAAAACTTATTTAAACAATAAAATCGAAAGTAATTTTCTTTTTTTTTTTTTATTTTATTTAATTATCGACAATGAAAATAAAAAGAGAGGGAGAGAGTACTTGTAAGGTAGCAGACAAATAAAAATCATTTAAAATTTTCTTTTTTTTTTTTTTCGATGAAATCAAAATGGCGAGAAAAAAAGAAAGAAAGTAATAAAGTTTTTTTTTTTTTAACATAAGCATTTCATTTTTCTCTTTTCTCTTCTCTAAAAAAAGAAAATCTGTAATCCCGGGATAGAAAAAAAAATGGTTACGTTTTCAAATTAAACTAGTTATGGGTTAAAAAGAAAATTTTTATAATTTTTCCCACGTGAAAAAGTCAATTCTCCATATTGCAAAAAAATTAAGGAAAATTCTGCATTTTTCAACAATTTTTAATTTTTTTTTTTCCTTTATCACTTTCTACTTTATTTAAATCTGTTTTAATAAAAAAAAAAACGTGTTTCCTTTGAATAACTATTTAAAATTGTTTTTTTTTCTAAAGATTTTTTTCACGCAGTAAAAAAAAAAAGGGAAAAAAAAGTTAAACCTACGGGACAAAGCTTAATATTTTTTCTTTTTTTTACTCCCCCTTCCCCACCCTCTTTTTATCGTAAACCTTAAAATTTTATTTTTTTTCCCAAAACCTTTTTTTTTTTTGCTTACCTTCAACACTTTCATTGCCGAATTTCTAATTTTTTTTTTTTTTTTATTGTATTTTCCCTGATGATTTTTATATTTTGAATTCCCTTGGAAAATTCTTTTCCTTTTTCTCTCTTTGTCTCTCTCTCTGTCTCTCTCTCTTCTCATATATTTCTTTCACGCAAAAAAAAAAAAATTCTTTTTTACGTATATATACGTTTTTTTTCCTTCTTTTGCGATTTTGAATTTACGATTTTTGGTTTTTTTTTTCACTTTTTTTTTTATAAATTGAAATGATTCGCCCATGCATTGAAATACTCAAAACGTATTCTTTTTATAATATTATTTTACGTCACACGTAGTATGGTCGTAATCATTTTAATCAAATTCTCCCTAATTTCCCTAATTTTTTTCCCCCCTCTCCCAGTTTTTTTTAAGCCTCAAAATAAAAACAGGAATAATGATAATAATAATAATAATAAATTCGTTTTGATGTTATTTAATTATTATTATTATTTAATTATTCAAAATTAATTTTTTTTTTTTTAAACACGGATTCGGAAAATTCTGGAGAAAAATGTGTAAGATACAAATTGTTTTTATTATTATTATTATTATTATTATTATTATTGTTTTATTCATCTTTTTGTTGTTGTTGCCTTTATAATCTGTAATCTCGTCATTAATCATTTAAATTTAATCAAAAAAATAATTTTTTTATTTTTTCATTTATGTACATAAATTTATTAACCCCGTAAATAAATAAATAAATAAATTAATTATGAGAGTCGAAGAGATTTATTTCGAACGTCTTAACGCGCACTTCTAAGTATTTAAAATAATAATGATGATAATGATAATAAAATTATTTTTTTAAAAAAATGTCGTGTGAGTGTGTCTCGTGCACGGTTAAAAGTTTTAGCAAATAAATTTTCTCCAGTGACAAAAAAATAAAATAAATAAATAAAAATTTTTTATTTTTATTTTCGAGCTTAATGAGTGTTTGTGTTTCCCACCTCCCCCCCAAAGTTTTTTCCAGTTTTTTTCGTTTTTCCAGTTTTTTTTTTTTTTAAATATTAAGGA
>NW_002987010.1:492240-501733 GCF_000006295.1 Pediculus humanus corporis
TATTTAATTAATAATTTTTTTTTATTTAAATTAAAAATTTGCATTTAAAATAATTTTTTTCCTTTTTTTTTTTTAAATAAAAATAAAATCTTCAAAAAAGTCAAAAAACTATTTTGTCTTGCGTAAAAAAAAATGAAATCCCCTCATTTACATTTGCAATAATAATGAAATAATAATAATAATAATAACGTGGATTTAAAAGAGAGGAAAAAAATTAAAAAAAACTTTTTCGAATATTCTTCCAAGATTCCAGCATGTCAGTCCTTTAACTAACAACAATTTCAATTTTTCCGGTTTAAAAATAATAAACAAAACAATAATAATAATAATAATAATAATAATGAATAATTCGCAACGTAATAAATTCAATTTATTATTATTATTATTATTATTATTATTATTTTATAAATAAATAAAACGAGATGATGAGAGAATCCCAATAATATTAATAATATCTAACGACGCGAAATCATCGTGTTTATCATTATCATTATTATTATCATTATCATTACTATTATTATTAATAATTTTTCGTCATTTAAAACCTTTTCCTTTGTTTGTTTTTTTGTTTGTTTGTTTGTTTGTTTTTGCTTTTGCTTTTGATAAAAATATACGTTAAATTTAATTTTAATGTTTGCCGTCAAGTAATCCGGTAAACAAATTGTTTTATTAATAAAAATAACAACAATAATAATAATAATAATGATAATAATGATAATGATAATAATACTTCCGTAAATGAAATTATTTTTTTATCTATTTTTTTAAATAAAACAAAAAAAGAAATTTAATTATTTACAAACCTTGAAACGTTTATTTGTTCGTCGTTTCCGTAAAAAAAAATTATTATTATTATTATTAATACTACCGTTAATAATTTTTTTATGTTTTTCGTTACGTCACGTTGAGGGAAAACAAAAACAAAAAAAAAAAAGAAGAAAAAAATTATTTAACGTGCCGCAAAAAAAAAATGGAGAGAAAAATTAAATATAAAAAAAAAAAAATAATAATAATAACACGAGGAAAACAAACTCAAAATAAAAAAAAAGAAAAATTTTTCACTGGAATTATAATTATTATTATTATTATTTGTTTTTTCGTTCACGTTCCGGACTCGCGTTCGGTTCGACACTGGAATCCTTTTTTCCATTTTCTTCCTTTTTCTCGTGCACACACATATATATATATACATTTAAAGTTAGATATCAAAATCCAACGCATGCGCAATATCCTTTACTCTATGATTTTTTTTTCCTTTTTTTCCTTTTATTTCTTTCCTTTTTTTTTATTGCACGATTTACTCTCAACCTAAACCTCTTCAGATTTATTAAAAAAAATTTCTTTTTTTTTTTATAAATGCAATTAATGAAATCTCCGGTTTCGTTTATTTAATCTTTTTTTTTATTTTTTCTTTTTATTTTTATATATAATGTTTTGCGAATTCTTTGTTTTGTGTCTTTTCTTTTCTCATGAGAGAATGGATATAGAGAGAGAGAGAGAGAAAACACTATTTGGTGGCGGTGGTGGTGGTGGTGGTGATGGTGATGATGGTGGTGGCGGAGTTGGCGGTGATGAATATTTTTGTCAACTGAGAGACGACAAGTTTTATTTTATTTTTACCCTCAAGGATATTCTTACTCACTTACTCACTCACTTCCTCCTTTTTTTTCCTTTGTTTCTTTCCTTTTATTTTATTGTTTATAAATAAGTGAAGGATTTTTTTTAAAAAAAAAAAGATTTAAAATTAAATTTTTTACTATAAATATTATTGTTGTTTTATTATAAGTAGTAGTAATAGTAAAAGTAGTCAATGGTCGTCAAAGGAAAGAAAAAAAAGGAAGAAAAAAAATAAAAGAAAATAGATTATCAATCGTGAATCGAATGAAATTAAATTTATAAGTTTAGAGTTTTTTCCTTTTTTTTTTTTTAACTATTTTACCGTTTTTTTCCTTTTTTTTTTTCATTTTCATTCCATTGTCTTTTTCTTTTTTATTATTTAACTAACGTTTTCCCCCTGTTTTATTTTTATTTTTTTTCCTTTTTTCTCTTTCCTTTTTTTTTTTATTTCTTTTATTACCTTTTTCGTAGAAGATTCAAATTAAAAATTTTTTTTACAATTATTATTTTTTTTTTTTCTTTTAATTAAATTGAGCAAACGTTTTTTTTATTTTTTTTTCCTTTTAACTATTATTATTTTTTCCTTTGTCTCGTAACCGTCATCATCATCATAATTATAGGGATCCTTTCTTTTTTTTAACCTTATCGCCACAGAATTGTTATTATATTTATATTTACTAACTTTTTTCACCCGAAATTATTTATTTATTTATTAATAATTTGATTACGATGATTACCACGGTAATAAATTTAATTTTTCTTTAAAAATTTCTAGAATTTTAAATAATAAGCCCCTTCCCCCCTTTTTTTTTTGTTTAATAACATTTATTAAAAAAATCTCAATGATAATAATAAATTTTTTTTTTTACTTGGTGATAATTGTTTAATTAATAATTAATAAATAATTTTTTGTTTTTTCGTCTTAACCCCACCTTCCCCTCCCCTTCAAAAAAAAATTTAAAAAAAAGTGGGGGGGAACGGGGAGGGGGAAAAAAAATTTTATTTTGGTTTCTTTGTCGTGGACCACACATTCACGTTTAATGGTTCCATGAACTTTAAAGGATAATTTAATTATTAACATTATCATTATTATCATTATCATTATTTACGGTGAATTCTTTTGACAACGATAATAATAATAATAATATCGATTTCCTTTTAATATTATAAAAGTATATATGAAGGAAATATTATACGATTACAACAAAACGCGCGTGATACGTTATAATAATAATAATTACAAGAGGAAAATTATTTTATCGGTAGAAAAAAAAAGAGAGATTTTATTTTTTCTGGAAAAAACTTTAAAAAAAAAAAAACAAATAAATAAATAAATAATAATAATAATAATAATAATAATAATAATAATAATAATAATAATAATAATAATAATCTTTGCTTTTTACATTAAAATAATAATTTTACGATGAGGAAAAAAAATTTAAAAATGGCGGGCAAAAGCGTAGAAAATTATAATGGGGGAGGTGGAAGGTGGGGGAGAAAAAAATTTTACTTTTACTGTGTCGTTTATTCTCCTTCATTTCTTTTTTCTTTTTCTTCCTTTTTTTCTCCTTTCTCTTTCCTTTTCCTTTCGTCTGGAAAAAGGAATGACGAAAAAAAAAGAAAAATTTTTTTTTTTTCAATGGAAATTTAAAAAGTTTTTTTTTTTTTAAAAAAAAAAAAAAACGTTTTAAATTAAAATTTCAATTTGAAAAAAAAATAATAATAATAATGATGATGATGACGATGATGACGATTGTAGTAATAATAATAATAACGATTCAATGGAAAATTCAATGGTAAAAAAGAAAAAAAAAATTTCACTCGAAACTTATTTAAAATTCACATTTCGATCTTAAAATAATAATTTATTATTAAAAAAAAAAAAGGAAAAAAAATTTTTTTTTTCCTTTTTTTCCTTTTTTTTTTTTTCGTTCCTTTGATTTTTTTTTTTTTATTTATTTCCCTTTTATCTTTTCTCGCGGCTCTTTTAATTTTTCTCTTCCATTTTCTCTCCCATTTTTTTTTCCGTAGAGCATTTAAATAAATAAAAAAAAAAAAATTAATAAAAATCAATAGTGATTAAATATTTTTTTTTCTTTTTTTTCCTTTTTTTTCCTTCCTTTTTTTTCATTCCTTTTTTTTTAATAATAAAGACAAATTCAATTTGATTATTCCAAATCCTCTTTCCAGTTAAAAAAAAAAAAATTTACCCTTTTTTTTTGTTTTACCCCCATTTTCCTTTTTTTTTTCATCCTCGATTCTTCTTCTTGTTCTTTTTGACTTTTTTTTTGTTTAATCTATTCATTTCTTCTTCTTCTCCTTCTTCATCATCTTCTCTGTCTTTTTCAATTTTTTTAAATTAATCTTTTTTGGATTTAAAAAAAAAAAAAAAAGAGAAAAAAATTTTTTCTTTTCGATTCATTAAGATTACACAACCGAACGATTTGTTTCTAAAAAAAAAAAATTTTCTTTTTTATCATTAGCGTTATTATTATTATTATTATACGTTATTAATTATTTACCTTTTCCCTCCTCCCCATTTTCAATTAATATTATTATTATTATTATTTGACGTATCGATTTGTTTCTCATGGTACGGAAAATATAAATTAAATTTATTTAAAAAAAAAAACGAACGAGATTTTTTTTTTTTTTTTAATATTAATATTCCACTGAGGGATGGAAAAAAGAAACAAACAAATAAACGAACAAACAGACAAACGAGACTATAAATTTTCCATTAAAAACGTAAAAAAAGAGAAAAGGATAATTTATGACGTAATTAATTTTAAAAAAAATAAATAAATAAATATTAATATATGACGGTCGTTTTGTGTGTCATTTAGAAAATTGACACGTTTTAAATTATTTTTATTTAACGAATAAATAAATAAATAAATTAATTAATTAATTAATTAATAAAAGGTAAAATTTGTAAACGATATCATTAGTTTCACGTGAAAAAAAAAAAAAATTTGGCATTTTTACGTCATAAATGGAAAAAATGTCGTGAGGAATGAAACTATACATATACGACGACATTTTCCTATGGGTTTTTTTCCCTATATATATAGTTACACTCCAGAAATATTTTTGTTTTGACAGGAGAGAGACAGAGAGAGAGTGAGAGAAAGATAGAAAATTGTCTTCTTATATATAAAAAATTCCGTCAAAACTTTTCCACGTTTTAAAAACAATCGAAGTGTAAATTTTTTTTTTCTTTTTTCGTTCGAAAGATTTTAATAGTAAAAATAATAAAACCGTAAATAAAAAAAAAAAAACTCTTTCTCGTATAAATATAAAATCCTATAAATAATTTTAATTTATCTTTTATTATTATTATTATTAATTAATAAAAATAATAATGATAATATTTTTATTTTATTATCGTTTTCAAATGATTTCTTTTCTTTTTTTTTTTGGCGAAGGCTTTTAAATGACGGCGTATTTTGATTCCATTTAATTTTCAAAATGTTTACGATACGTATTATCGACATCGTAAATTATTATTATCATTATTATTATTAATTAATCAATCGATAATTAAAAAATTAAATAAATCAAATCCGTCGTAAAAGGAAGATTTATATATCAATCACGACGACGACAATGATAAAAAAGAAAAAATAATAATTTTTGCAGTGACATCTAACGTTTTTTTTAAAAAACAATTTTTTAAATATTTAGTTATGATTTTCGACAAAAGATGACGGGAGTGTTTTATATTGTTTTTAAATTGAATTTCCTTTGTGTCGAGAAGATAACATTAAAAGTTTTTTAAATAAGTTTTTATTTATTTATTTATTTTTTAAATAGGTTAAAATACGTTTTTAGGTATTAGCCTAGGTTAAATCGAGCAAACAAACACACGCTTATCAATTATCACTCAGAAATAATATAACGAAATAATTTCGCAAGATAATTTTGTAAAACAAAAAAAAGTTTTCAAAATGTCTTTTCGAATATTATTAAAAATATTTAACTGTAATCATGATGATAATAATTATTGTTAATAATAAAATCAAATAGAAAAGTTATGGATTTATGTACGAGGAGAGAAGTACATTTATCTTTAGTTTCATTTCGTAAGAAAATTATATCATTTCAAAAGTTTTATAAATTTATTTAATAATAATTACAGGAATAATAATAAAAAATAATTTATTGATTGGCGAAAAAAAGAAATCACGCCTTTTATTATTATTATTATTATTATTATTATTATTATTAATCAAGTAATAAAAAATTAAAAAAAAACAACAACAAATTAATTTTTTGATAAAAATTTAATTAAAACAAAATT
Source organism: Pediculus humanus corporis (assembly GCF_000006295.1). NCBI lineage: Eukaryota > Metazoa > Arthropoda > Insecta > Psocodea > Pediculidae > Pediculus > Pediculus humanus. Next base: position 498,164 of record NW_002987010.1, read on the forward strand.
TTTTTTTTTTTTTAAATACAACAACAACGATAAAAATTTATCAAATTTCCCCCCCCCCCCAAAAATCATTCGAAACATTTTTTTAAAAAAACTGGAGAAAATTTTTTAATAACTCTTTTGGATATTATCCAGATTGGAACCGAATTCCAGTTTTTTGGACCGAAATAATAAAAAAAAAAAAAAAAAAAAGGCTCTCGAAAAAAAAAATTAAATAATTATTATTATTTTTCGTTTGCCAGATATAATTTTTCTTCTTAACTTTTCTTTTCTCCCCGCTGCCTTCTCCCCCCCAAAAAGAGGAGAAGAAGGAAAGGAGGGGGGGGGGCTTTGACATGAAAACAAATATTATTAATTTTAATTAATTTATTACCGTTTGAAAATTAATCAATCATTATCAAAATCAAAAAAACTAAAAAAAGGGCATTGCGAGATGCATAGTAACCTACATATTAAATGAATATAATTACGTCAATGTAAATATATATGTATTTAAACAAAAGACAATAACAACAACAAACAACAACAACAACAACAACAAACGACAACGAATTTTAATTTTGATTTTAAAAAAAAAAAAAAAGAAGAATGATAACCGATCTAATTTTGATTATTTGTTCGCATGTGCAAATAATTTTAAAATTTTTTTTATTTATTTTCACAACGATTTATTAATCCACGTTAAAACAACAACAACAACAACACGTTATTTTTTTATTTTTCTTCTGCTGCTGTTCGATTAAAAAAAAAAAAGGGAAAAACTGGAAAATTTTCCGTTTATTTTAAACTTTAAAAATAAAAAATTAAATTATTAATTTTGATGGTTTTTTAATATCGAAATATTCAAAATTCGTTATCCAGGTTTTTGAGTCGATTTTCTATTTACATTTTTCCCTTTTCCAGGTATTCCACCACTGGGAAAATATTTTTACAGATTTCATCGTGACTCGACATGCTTCGAGAGTGGTATATCGTACAACCGGAAATGAAATGGTAAAAATTATTATTATTATTACAATTAAAACGAATTTTTTTCGGTTTGGTTTGTTGGTTTACTCCTGGGAGAGTTTAACTCGGTGGTACTCGTCAAAAATTTTTTTATATTTATACAATTTATATAAAAATATTTCTACGTTGTTCAATTAATTAATAACAAATTTCTTAATTAATTTAATTAATTTTAAAGTTAAAAACCTAAAACTGTAATCGAAAATAATTAATTTCCAATCAATGAGTTTATCGATGCGTTGTTGTTTTTTCTTTCAATGATAAAGTTCATTCGTTGTGAATATAATAATACGAAAAAATTAAGTCACATTTCTCACACGTTTGAACGTTCGGGTTCTTCCGCCGGTAAGTTCAGTTCTCAACGCGAGTCAAAAGAGTGTGTAAGCAGGTAAAAGAAGGAAAAGGAAAAAAAAATCATTTTTAATAAATTTTTCTGTTTTTATAAATAAATAAACGTTTAAAGTTTTATTAATAATAAAAACAATTAAACACAAAACGAAGGTTAATTATTATTATTATGTATTGTTTAAAGGTGAAAACAAACCATTGAAAAATGTTCGTTTCTATTTTTTCTTTTCTTCTAAAATCTGAATGAAAAAAAACGTTTCATACATTGAAGCATTACAACGTTTTATTTACGTAAATAAAAAATGTAAGTTTTTTTAATATTATTATCATTATTTATTTATTTATCGAAGCATTTTTTTATTTAAAATGTTTAAACAATTTTATTTAAATTATAATAAAATTTTTAAAGTGAATATTCGTACGAAAAAATTGTGTGTTCGATGCTCATACGTACCGGAAGTTATTAAATAATTTAAATGATCGCGGTGAGAATAATAAAAAAAAAAAAAAAAACGTCCGTTACAATAGAAAATTCAATTGTTTCGTTTAACGGAATTCGAACGTTTTTGAATTTGTTTTTGAAATTGTATAAAAATTATGATTCGTTTATTTTTTTTTTTACGGAATTTTATGAAAATGATTTGCGTTTTGATACTTTTTTTGTTTTCTAAATAATAATGATGATAATTCATGAAGGGGTAAAAGGGGGTGGGGAGAAATCAATTTTAAAAAGGTTAATAATATTAATATTTTTTTGAAAATGGCGTCGAATCGCTTGTCGTAAATATCGTTAGTTTTTTTTTTTTTAGTGCATAGAAAAATATAAATGATGACAAGTAAATTATCTATTAAATAACGATTTAATCTCTCTCTCTCTCTCTCTTTTTGACATTTTTGACCTTGTCTTTTTTTATATATATATATAAAGTTTCCTGTTGTTGAAATTTGTTTGTTCGAGAAAATTTTTTTTTTTTTTCTCTCGTAAAAGAAGGATTTTCTCGATACTGTCGTTTGGGTATTATTTTTAAATTTAAATACCGAGTAGATGATGTAGCAGAAGGCAAGGAAATCTTTTTATTATTATTATTTTTATTCAGGTTAATTTTTTTTGAAGTAAAAGAAATTGGCGATTTTTCCGCGAAAACTTGTTGTTGTTGTTTGTTTCGATCACCTGGTTTGAGATTTTCACTTTTGCCGCGGGAATTTTTTTTTTTTTGTAATGTAATAAAAAATTATTATTATTATTATTAATGGGATTTTGTTAAGTAAACCGAGGTCAGACCAAAAAAAAAAAAAAGTCGTTATCGTTACAAAAAAATACTAAGTAGGTTGTCAAAAAAAAAAAAAAAGTTGTACGGATGTGAATAAAAAAAAAAAGAAAGAAATGATTTTTGTTGTCGTTGTAGTTGTCGTTGTTGTTGTTTGTTTGTTCGATAATAATAATAAGAAATCAAAATAAGAAGTTGAATTTAAAAAAAACAAAAAAAAAACAAAAAAAAGGATGAAGAAACGTAATCAATTCGACGACATATTTATTTATGATTATTGTCGTCTGTCGTTTGTCTTTCTTTCGTTTGTTCGTTTGTTTTGATTTATTTATTCGATAAAAATAAAATAAAAAAAATTTTTTTTTGCGTTCATTTCGTATTTTAAATTTATCAAAATTTCTTTCTCGAAGGAGCTTTTCCGCCCCCTTCTCTCCCCCCAAACAAAGAAAAAATGACGCGAATTTAAAATGACCGGTTGAGATGGAAGAGGGGAGAAGGGGGAGGAAGGAAGAGGGGGTGAAGGGTAGGAAAAGTTGTGGAAAATTTTTTTTTTAGTTTTTAATTTAAAATGGATGTAAAACACGCAAAAACGAGATACCCTTACCACGTCTCTTTCTCTCTCTCTCTCTCTCTCTCTCTATTACCTTATCCACGTCTTCTCTCACGGTTTTTTTTTTTTTTTTATTACGTTTTCTTTTACTCGGTTTTTATTCTGTCCCCTCCCCCGATTTTACTCTCGAGCGTATATTATAAACCGTTTTAACGTTTTTTTTTTTCTCGGAAAAGTGGGGGAAGGGAAAGAAAATAAAATGTGGGGAAAAGAGGAGGAACGTATGACGAAATAAATTTTTTTTCGCAACGAAATTGTTGTTGCACCGAAAAAAAAAAAAGTTTACCAATAAATTTTTCTTCCTCCGTTTGTTTTCTTTTCATTCCTTCATCGTTTTTC
>NW_002987010.1:501798-504522 GCF_000006295.1 Pediculus humanus corporis
GAGAGACAGAGTAAATGAGAGACGTGATAGGATGAAAAAGATGTACACATTAAAAAGAAAAAAAGAAATTGAAAGTTTCCAAAGGAATATTAATTTTTTTTTATATATTTTAAACTCGCTACCGAAAACAAAAAGGAAAAATATCAAAGGAATGAATTTTTTTATTTTCCTTTTTTTTAATTTTTTTTTTTAAAAAAAGTTAAAAAGTTTTTTTTTTTTTTTTTACCAGGCACTTAACTTTGGTACAAAAAAGGAAAAAAGGAGAAAAAAAAAGAAAAACTTTGACAAAATAAGTTTTAATTTATTGTGCAAAATACCTTTTTTTTTGTTTTAAACAAAAAAAAACCTTTTATTATTCTCCGAACCTTTTTAATAATAATAATAATAATAATAATTGAAACGTTTTAAAATATAAATTTTATTTATTAATATTAAACTTCCAAAAATATTAATAATAATAATAACCCGGGATATCTAAATGTCACAGAGTTCATTCATTCGTTTAATATCCGATATGAACTTTTTTTCCGACTCTTTTTTATTTCGACTCCATTTTTCTTTTTTTTTGTCTAAAGAGTTTAGGACGATAAAGAAAAAGGGAAAAAAAGTTTTGTTTGTTTGTTTGTTGTTTGTATTTATTTTATTTTATTTTTGTTAACTCATACATGTGAATATCGGATTTTTTCTTTTTTTCTCTTCGATTGTTTAACGTTTACTGGTGTACAAAAATAATTGTTGTCATTAATCAGTGTCGCGTCCGCTCGCTTGCTTGTTTGTTTGTTTTTCGACCCTTTGCCACACAAAAGGGTGTGTTTGTGTGTGTGTGATGAAAAATCAAAAAGGCAAAAAAAAAAAAAATTAAAATACAAATTTTTTTTTTATACGTAAAAGTTTTTTGAAATCATTCGTGACATTTTTACATAAAATCTCATCATTTCGTTATTTATTTTTTTTCTCTATGGTTTTTATTTATTTATTTATTTATTTTTTCTTCATCGTAATCCGAAATTCGATTTAAATATATTTTATAATATAAAAAAAGTAATCCTTTATTATTATTATTATTATTAATGGAAATAAATGGGATTGAAATTTATAAAGAACAAAACAAACGAATAAAACAACATAAAAAGAAAATACAATCAACAAATTTTTATTCTATTATCGTGATTAAAGACCGTTAATACGAATAATGATAATGATAATGAAAAAAAAAGAAAATGAGGAAAATTTTTGTTAAATGTCATCATAGAGTAAATAAACAATAATCCATCGTTTTTCGTTTTTTCATTCTTCTTTTTTTTCCAATAGAAAATTTCACGTATGATTTTTTATTTATTACTATTATTATTAATATTTTTATGTTTTTTTGACGTGAGTCGATAATAATGATAAACCGGTTGTAAACAAATAAGGGAAAAAAATTTTTTTTTCGAATAAATAATTGAAATATTCGTGAAAAGAGAAAAAAGAAAAAGAAAAGGAAGAGAGGGAGGGGAGAGTGGAGCGAGGGAAACAGACAAAAAATGACAGAACGAAAATTTTTTTTTTTTTTTTTTAAATTGAAATGAAAAATAAAAATTTTCAAAGTTTTAAAAAAAGGGGGAGGGGGGAAATGTGATTTGATTGAAGTCTCGCGGAAAAGAGAGAGAAAGAGAGAGAGAGAGAGACACATACACACAAACGCTACCACAACAATCGCTTAAAAGGAAATTTTTTTTTTTTTATAGAATTTTTATTTTTAAAAAAACTTTAAATCAAAAAAAAAAATCCCACAGGAAATTGTATATTGCGTGGGATGATGATGACGATGACGATAATAATGATGATGATGTACCGAATAAAATTCTCGGAAAATTTTTTTTAATAAGAAATCACGAGAAAAATGTAAGAATCTTCGTAATTTCATACAAACTAAAATTGCGCCTACGTATAACTATTTGAATGCAAACAAGAGAAAAAAAAATAATTGAAAATGATAATGATAATGATAATAATCACGTGGAAAAAATTGATTTACATGATGGATTCGGAAAATTGAAACCGTTTTTTTTTTCTTTTCTCTCTTAGAACACCTGTAAAAATCTTGTTTGTTTTTTTTTTTTTTTCATCATATTTCGCAAACATGGGTAAAAAAAAAAAAAAAAAAATTGATATCATATCGGATTGTTTGTTTGTTTGTTTGTCGCGGTTTGTTACGTTTCTTCTATTAAAAAAAAAAAAAAAAGATTTTTATATGTTACGAAAAACCGAAATCGAACAAACATCGAAGACAAACAATAAAAGTTTATATTCAAAAAAAAAAAGAAAAATTTACTTCAAACCGAAAAGTCCATCATCCGTAACCGTAAAAAAAACAAAACAAAACAAACAAAAAACAAACGGAAAAAAAATTTTATTGATGATGATAATAATAATAATAATTGTAAATTTTTTAATTTTATTACTTCAACCGCAGCAATTTTTTTTTTTTTTTGCTTTTTGTTTTTACTACTCCCATCGTTTTTATTATTATTATTATTTCTTTATGCCTTTATTTTACGTAATAAATTTATATTCCTGTGTTGTATAATCGCGTTTGAATTTTAGCACACCATTGTTTAAATAAAAAGGAAAAAAAAATTTTTTTTTTTGCTTCCGTTTGCTAAAAACGACATTTTTCAATTTTTATTTATTTATTTATTTATTTGTTTGTTACCCTTAGTTTAACAAAACTAAAGAAAG
>NW_002987010.1:504664-514697 GCF_000006295.1 Pediculus humanus corporis
AGTTCATTTATTCACCTTCCATTTACCAAATAAATAAATTTATAGCGTAATTAATACCAATTTAACGACATACTTTGGTCATTTATTATGAAGTACGTGTTATACTAATATCGTAAATTAACATTTAACGACTTGCAACGCGCTCTTTAAAACGAGTAAATTATTTTATTTAAGGTGGTTTAATCGGTGTCGCATCCCACTACTTACAAACAAACAAACAAACAACCACGGATAATAATTCATTTAACGCGAGAAACAATGAAAAATAAAAAATCATTCGAGAAATTTTGTTTTGCGGTTATCACACTCGCTCATTATTATTATTATTATTTTTACTTAGTTTTTTTTTATGAATTAAAAATTAAGTGACCTCCATATAAATGTCAACCTCATTAAAAAAAAAAGAAGGAACGACAAAAGAGAGAGAGAGGGAGAAAGAATAAATAATAATAATAAAGTTAATAAAAAAAAAAAGAATTAATATCAATCTCGTTCGAGTTTTTATTATTATTATTATTTTAATGATTTTCATTCGTCGTTATGTATATATATATATATATATATATATATTAAATGCGAAACGATTGAAATAATAATAATAATAATAATTTTCTCTTATGAATATTTTATTATGTCTTTTCAACGTGTACAAAACGCATAAAATGTTTTTAATTGAAAATTACACGCGTAAAAAAAAATTATTTTTACATAAATGAGTATTAATAATTAATAAGTTACGAATGAGTAGAAAAAAATAATTTTCAAAACGATTATTTAATTGTGAATGAAATAAAACAAAAAAAAAAAAAAACGAAAAAGGAAGAAAAAAAAAAGAGAGAGAGAGAGAGATTTCAACATCCGCCGGAGGATAAAATAATGATAACGCCATATCGTACAAAAATATTCGTTTGATTCAAGTTTAAAAAGAGAACACAAAAAAATCTCTTTGAATATTATTATTATTATTGTTAAATAAGAACATGTATGTGAACTTACGCACTTGAGCGATGGTGGTGGTGGGAAATATTTAAAAAATTTAAAACGTTAAAATTTATATAACAAAAAAAAAAAAAAAAGAAAAATCGTTTTTAAATTATTTATCGTTTTTCATTAGGCGGAAATAAATTTTTAATTGAATTTTCCTTCCCTCCCCCTTTCCCCGTTTAAATATAATTAAAAATTAAATTTTTCATTGATTTTCCTTTTCCCCGTCGCGAAACGACGAAAACCCCTTTTCCTACCCTACTCTCCCCTCTCTCTTCCTTCCTCCCGTCCTTCCTCTCCGTCCAAAAAAAAAAAAACAATTGATTAATAATTAATTTTAGCATTATTATCATCGCCATCGCCATCGTCATTCCATCCATTCATCATTTTCGAGTTTTCCGAATATTTTTTTTCTTTCTCTTTCTCTCTCGCTTTCCATTGTTTCTATAATTAATAATAATAATATTAAATTTTTTCTCCGTTTCCTTTCGAGGAAAAGTATTGATTTTATTATTATTATTATTATTATTATTGTTATTATTATTGTTATCATTGAAGCGATAAGATTTGCGATTGATTAAAAGGAATCGAAGGTATGATAAGAAAATTTGATGGTGACGTCGTGACGTCAATGTTAAAAATCAAATGAGTGTATTTAAATTTTCGAAAAGGGCGTTTGTTGTTGTTGTCGTTCTTGTCGTTGTCGTAAATAATTAATAATAATTTATCGAACGTCTCGCAAAAATCTCACGGTCGTCGACATTTTCCAGTAAAAAAAGGAAAAAAAGGAAAAAAAGATTTTAATAATAATTTTCTTTTTTTTTTTTATATTAAGACAAAATAAAGAAGATTAAAAACTTATAATCGTGGGTTAAGAATTGAGAGTTAGTACGACATTAATCTTCAATTTTTCATTTATTTTTTGTTCTCTTTAAATAAGTAAAGAAAAAAAAGGGGGGGGAGGAAAGAGAGAGAAAGAAAAAGAGAGAGATTAAAATACTTTTTAAAAAAAAAATTTCAAACATCGTAAGATTAAAAATTAAAAAAAAAAAAAAAGGATTTTTCCTAAAAAAAAGGAAAAAAAAAAAAATTTTTTTTTATTCATTATCGATCGATTCGCGAGAATCGTGTACAATAATAATAATAATAATCATAATAATAATATTAATAATAATAAATACAATTTAAATCTATTATTTATAAATAATAAAAAAAAATTGTTTGTTGTTGTTTTTTTTATAGAGAGAGAGAAACGTATGAAGTTATTCGATTAAATATATCAAATTCAAAAAAAAATAATAATAATAATAATAATTGCGATGAATAGAAATTTTTTTCATAAATTTTTCTTAACCGAACCGAATTTAAAACCTTTTTGCAAAATAATAAACAAAAAAAGAGTTAAAAGAGATTTTTCGCATGTAAAAAAAAAAAAAAAAATTAATCCTTTAATGTTTTTCATGTTTTTCATTTTTTGTTGTTGTTGTTGTAAAAAAGAAAAAAAAATCGACAACAACCGCAAGTAGAGCGAGCAAAACAGTATTATTATTATTATTTTTTAAATAAAAAAAGAAAAATTGTTTAAACAACTTTTTGCTATTTATTTATATATTTTTTTTTTTTTTACGTACACATCCGCCCGCGTTTTTCTTTTTTAATGTATATAAATTTATATTTGCATAATTACGTTTAATATGACTGACTTTACATCTACGAAAATAATAATGATGATGATGATGATGATGAAATACGAAAATCCCGCATTTGAAACAAGTCATTAATATTTATTATAAATATTATTATTATTTTAACGCGTTCATTTGTGACGCATTTAAACCGGAAAGGTTTAAGGGAAAAAATTTTTTTTAAAAATTGATTTTACGGTTATTTCCGGTTTGTTGTTGTTGTTGTTGTGTTTGTTGTCGTTGTAAGAAAAAGGAAAAAATTTAAAACGAACGACTTAAGGGTGCACTTGTGTGTGCGTGTGTGTAAGCGTTCGTGCGTGGATGAAGTCGGAAGTAGACAAAAAAAAAAAAACCCCCCTTAAGAAAATTCATCATTGACTTTTCTAAAACTTTCCCTAAACGCACACGCACGCACTCCCGCACACACGCACGCGTAGTATTTTATTTTATTACTTTTATAAATTTTAGTTTTTTTTTGTTGTTGGAAAATCTGTAGTTTATAGCCGTCGTCGTTATGTTTTTTTTTTTTATTTTAAATATGACGTAAACAACGTAAAATAAAATTTATTATTATTATTATTAATTTTTTTTTGTTTGTTTTTAATCACGACATGTTACACGTCGTTTCTTGTCGTTTGTATTATCATCATTATCATCATCATTCACTTAAATTTTATTAATTTTTTCAAAATGACGACGACTTGACTCGTGCTAGTAGTAAAAATAAAATTTTTTTTTTTTTTAAATTTAATTTCTTACAAATGTCAGATAAGAAAACAACTAACGTGAGGAGGAGGAGGAGGAGGAGGAGGAGGGGAGTGGAGGGAAGGGGGAGAAAATTTCTAGAACGAATTAAAAGAAAAGAAAAGAAAGGGGGGAGAAGAATTTAACCGTAAAAATTGTTTAACTTTTTTTTTTTTTTTTGAAAATTATTTGGGATCCACTAAAAAAAAAATTGAATTAGAAAGGAAAATAAAAATAAAATGAAATTAGTCCTTTCAATAAAATTCGATGATTTCTATCCCGGTCAAAAAAAAAAAAAAATTAAAGTCTGGATAAAAGTCTGGAAGAAATAATTTCTTACCTGTCCCACAAACTCTTTTCTCTCTCTCTCTCTCTCTTTCTCTCTCCCCAAAGATTTTTATAATTTTTCCTCTTTAAAGTTAGTTAGAGTTTCTTTCAAACACAAAAACGAAAAAGGAAACCGGTTAGAAAAAAAAAAGAGAAAATCATCGTTGGTTAGTTAGTTAGTTCGATAAAATTCGATTTTCAACATGGGTCAACGCAACAAAAAAAAAAGAAAACGATTTATCGAATCGAGATATCGAAACTTTTCAACATTTTCGATATTTTCTACGTTTGTGAAAATCCGTGAACGCGTTAAACGAAGGATTAAATAATTACCACCACGATCGTAAAACGTTTGCGATTTTAATTTTTCCACGTTTGTTATTATTATTATTATTACTATTATTATTATTATTATTATTATTATCATTATTATTATTATTATTATTATTATTATTATCATTATTATCATCATTATCATTATTATTATTATCATCGTTATCAATGAAAAAGTCAATAATTGTTTTTTTTTTTTTACGTTTTGTCTTTTTTTTGTTTGATTTAATTATTTATAAATATCAAAGGTTTTATTTACTTGTACTTTTTTAATCATCGTTTTGTTTTATTATTATTATTATTATTATCAAGAGTAATAGTAAATAAGTTATGTACATAAAAATAATAATGATAATGATGATGATGATAAATTAAAAGAAGAAGAATAATGATTGAGAGAGACAGAGAGAGTGAATAAAGTTTCACGTTTTGAACACAAAAAAAAATTTTCTTTTGTTTTTTTTTGTTTTTTTCTTTTCTTGAAAAATAATAATAATAATTTTAAGTGAAAGGAAAATGGGGGGAGGATGAGTGGGGGGTTGGGGGTGAGAATGAAAGAAAAAGATACAATTATGGTAATTACAAAAAACGAAATTATAGTTTTTCTTTTCTTTTCTTTTTTGTTTTTGATAAATCACCACCACCCTTATAATAATAAGAGTAATGAAATCGTTAAATGCCGGACACGACGAGTCGTTAAAAATTAGACACTCCTTAAGATTTTTCTAGAAAACTTTTCCTTTTCATTTTCTTTTTGTTTTTCTTTTTGTTCGCCGAATAAAACAAAAAAACTACACCGGAAGTAAAACATTTTTTTCTTTTTCTTAATATTTTTTCCACTTGCTATCTATTCTTTTTTGTCGTGTAAATAAAATTTTTTTTTTTTTTTTTTTTGAAACGAAATCGACATTTTATTTGTTTTAGTATTATTATCATTATTATTATTATTATTATTTTTTATCCCTTTCGGTTTAATTACGAAAAATAAAAACGCGAAATTGTGATTTATTACTATCGAGTAATAAATTCAAAATTTGCAAAAAAAAAAAAAGGTAAGAGTCGAGATGAAAGATTGAAAATGAACCGGAAAAGGAAGAAAGGAATGAAAAACGTTTTAAAAAAAAAAAAATTTTTTTTCTTTTTTTTTCTTACGAGTCTCGCCTTAACGTAATAATAATAATACTAAGAGGGGGAAAAAAAATATCACGTGTCAGAAGAAATACGTTTTTTTTTTTTTTAAATTTCTCAAGTCAGATTTTATTTAATTATTATTATTATTACTAACGTTTACGTAACAAAAGAAAAAAACAACGTGACAGAAGAAGTTCGTTTTTTAATACCGAAATAAAAAAATTTTTTTGTTTTACATTTATTCGAAAATAATAATAATGATGATGATGATGATGATGATAATAATTACGTAAAGGATTCACGTGACTAACTGAACATGATTCGTTTAAAAAAAAAGGTTTTCCGTATAAAAATAAATTAATAACGTTTTTTTTTTTTTGTTAAATAATTATTTTTTAATTAAAATCGCATTGTTGTGTGTTGTTGTTTTGAGAGAAAAACATTTTGTTTTTGTTTTTAACACGACGTTTTTTATCTTTAGAAAAGGCGGTGAAACTAGAAAATTTTTAAAATTCAAATTCGGGTATTTTTTCGTTTTTTTTTTTATCCGTAAAAAAAATTTTTTTTGTTTTTTTTTTATTTCTAGAGTTTCGAATGTTATTTTTTTTTTTTTATGCTCTGTGGCTGAAATGTCAGGTTATGAATTTAGTCAGCCATATTTGACATTAAAAGTCAACGTTATTTTTTTTTCTTTTTTTCTTTTTTTTTGGAGGGGGGGGTGGGGGGAGGAGAAAGAGAAATACGAACGAAGGTTTTAAAAAAAAAAACTGAAAATGTTTTTTCTCGACATTTTTTTTTTTTTTTTTACTTTCGTATATATAAATATTTTTTATATAAAAAAAAAAAAATATGTTTTTTTTAAACTGTTGAGAGAAAGAGAGCGAGAGCGTGAGAGAGAGAAAAAAAAATAACCTGTATATAATATATTACCCTTTTATTATTATTACTATTTTTTTTACCGTATTATTATGAATTTTTTTCGTTTTTATTTATATAATTTTAGTCATATTGACCAAAAAAATTATTTTTTTCAAATATAATCAATGAATTGCAATTCCGAAGCCTTCCCCCTCCCCTCCCCCCAAAAAAAAACGTTTAAAAACAAACAAATAAAAACAACAAAAAAAAAATTTTTTTTTAATTCGGCTTCATTCTATCTCTCCTCTCTTCTCTCACTCTCTCTCTCTCTCTATCTATCTATCTCTCTCTATTGCTCACTCTTTAGAGGAAAACACATCGCATCGCGAGTTTTATGTACATAATAAAAAAATTTATACCGAAATTCGAAATAAAATTCAAAATGTACTACAAACATAAAATAACATAAACGTTTTTATACCTTCACCCATGTTTTTTTTCGGGGGGGGAGGAAGGAAACATTCCTGAATTTTTCCAGTTATCATCATATAATTCGATAACCGATAATAAAAATTATATTTAAATGTTTAACGAAAAAAATATACGAAATAAACGAACTAAATAAAAATTTTCTTGTTACTTTTATTATCATCATCGTAATCATGCGAATATAATAAAGTTAATAACGATAATAATAATAATAATAAAATGTCGTCGAACAAATTTTTATTAATAATGTCAAAAGAAAAAAAAAATTTTTCTTTTTTTTGGGGGGGATAATAAATAGAAAATTATGACGTAATTACTTAAATAAGCATCATAAAAATGAAAATAAAATAATAAACGTCAAATACCTGAAGCCATTTTTTTCATATATATATATTTCTTAAGAGAGGAGAGAAGATTTGGGGGGGGTAGTGAGGTAGTAGGAGAAAAACACGCGAATAAAAAAAACAAAGAAAAATTAATTGGGGCCATCCTTTAAAAAAAAAAAAAAAACGCGGAAAGATTTAAAAAAAATTAATGACGTAAACGAAGTGAAATCGTGTGACGACATCGTCTCCCAAAAAATTAAATTTCAACTCAAAAAAAAATGTCGACGTTATTAAAAAATAATAATTATTATTATTATTTATCGGTTTTTAATTAATTCGAAAAAAAAAGTTTATGAAATATCTTTCGAAAATTGATTTAAACGATTTTAAGTAATTGATTCAATAATTATTATTATTATCATTATTATTAGGTTTGATTTAAAATTATGTTAGTAAAATTATTAATAAAACGATACACTAATAATTTATTTATTACCCTAATAATAATAGTAATAATAAAATGAGAAAAAAAGAAAAAATCGATCCATTTACGAAAAACCTTTTAAGTTCTATTATTATTAGTATTATTATTATTATTATTATTATTATTATTATTATTATTATTACGGTTGTAAACGAAACGTATGCTATTACAAATCGAACACAAACAATTTAATGTTTTCGACATTATCGAGATCAATTCTCGTAAACATTGTTCTTTTTAACGAAAAATTACGAATTATTACGTAATTTAATTTTTTTCCTTTTTCTTAATCAACGGATAAAAACGTTAAAAGTATATTTTTTATTTCGATTAATCGATCGTTCGATCTATCGAACGTGTGCGTATATAAATGTAATCGACTTTTTTTAAATGGAAAATATAATGTTGCGATGATTTTCCTCTCTCTCTTTCTCTCTCTCTCTCGGAGGATTAGGAAAAAAGGAAGAGAAAGAGTTGAAATCGGTTTTAATAGGAATGTTATAATGTATATAAACTGTTAAGGTATACGAAAATAGGTGGGGGAAGGGGAAAGGGGAAAGAGGAAGAGGAGGAGAATGAATTGATAACGTATTTTAGTACTCATTGGAAATGAAAGAAACTTGTAACGTTTTTTTTTATTTTTTTTCTCTCTTTCTATGTTATTAATCTGTTAAAAATTATCGATTTATTTTTCACACACTCCCCTCTCCCTCCCCCTTCCTCTCTCTCTCTCTTTTTTTTTATTACGTATTAATCGACGATGGGAAAATAGTATTAAAATTATTAAAATTACAAAATTTTTTCCATTCGTGTACGCGTTTTTTTTTTTAATTTTTAATTTAATAATAATAATAATAGCTGATGATTTATAAACATTACGATTTCGAGAAAAAGAAAAATACGAATAACTTTTTCGTCTGCTTCTCCTTTTTTTTTTTGCTTTTCCGTATAAAAAAAAAACGACTCGTTTAGTCGCCATATATTTATATTAATGCGATCGTAAACTTGGCAATTTTTTCTTACTTTTAAGAAAATTGTTATGAATAAAAGAGGAAAAAGAGTGAAAAAGGTGAGGATGAATAAAAGGAAAAAGGAAAAAAGGAAAAAAGAAAAGCGATGGTGCAATAAAGTAAAAAAAAAAAAAAACGCGCTTTGACCTCGGGGTTTATTTTATTTTATTTTTTCCTAAGTTGGTGCAAACAACGAGAAAGATGAAAAAAAGTGGGAGAAAATTTTCCTTCTCTCTTTTCCTTTTTCTTTTTCTTCTTTTTTGCTGCATTTTTGTAATTTTTTCGTTTTGTTTTGTTTTGTTTTCGTCAAAATTAGAATTTACGGGAAAACAAAAAATGGGAGGGGAGGAAACAACAAAAAGTCGTTTTCGTCGTCCCTTTTCTCATTTTTGTTTTTTTTTTTTTTTGTGTTTTTTCGTCTTATTCACGTCTTTGCCTTTTTTTTTTTTGCTGTTGTTGAAAATCCGGGTTTACATTTTTGTGTTATTGCTTCTTTTTTTTGCTTTGGTTTTTTTTAGATAATCGGAAAAACTATTTTATATATTTTGGTTTTTTTTTTTGGAATGAAAAACGTACAAAATGCAAAAAAAAGGAAAAAAGGTTACAACGCGTTTGACAAATTGAACGAGATTGGGGGGGGGGGAGGAGAAGGAAAAAAAATGTCATTTTGTCTTTTAAATTTTATTTATCGGTTGTGTGTGTGTGTCTGTCGATTGATTTTAATTGAATAACTATTCGGGTCAAATTTTTTTTTTTTCGTCGTCGTGTCATCATCATTAACATTTCATTACGCGAAAAAAAAGTGATAATAATAATAATAATAAAAGACCCTCATCAATAAATTATCATCCGTTATATAAAATTTATACCTGACGGGTAATAGGTTAATTAATTGTTGCGATTTATTATTAGTTTCTCTCTCTCTCTCACTCGCGATTCACAATAGAGAAAAAAAAAGAAGGAGGAAAATTAATGGCGTTCGATATTATTAAACGTTGAAAATAATAGTTCGAAATCGTTTTTCTCTCTCTCTCTCTCTCTTTTTTTTTTTTACAAAAAAAAGAAAAAACGACAGCAACAATTTCAATTGGTTTTGCAGACAAATCGAAATTGTAATTCACGCGATTTTCTTTTTTTTTTTTTTTTTTTTTGTTGGAAACTTACTACTGCAGTGATGAGAATAATAATGATGATGATGATGATGAAATGGTTTTTCCTTACACGGGTTTTAATTTTTCCGTTAAATTTATTTTTAATATTTATTAGAAGATAATTTTAATAATATTAAAAAAGGAAATTTAATTTTTTAAATCCGAGCCAAAGAAAATTTTTTTTTAAATAAAGATTTTCATTATAGATTTACACGACGAAACGTGAAATCATTTATTTATTTATTTATATTATTATTATTATTATTACTATTTTTAAATATAATTACGACGAAAACGATACAAATAAAGAGGGGGGAGAGAGGAGAGGGGTAAAAAATATTTTTCGGTTGTCGTTTCTATATAATATTTTGATTACGATAAAAAAATTTTCTCGTCATCCTCATTATTATTATTATTTTTTTTTTTTATAGTAATCAATGTCGTGCTTTGTATTATTATTATTATTATTATTATTATTATTTTCATCAATAGTATATTTTCTTTGATGATG
>NW_002987010.1:514786-533288 GCF_000006295.1 Pediculus humanus corporis
CTTTGTTTTTTTTCGGGTAAATAAATCAAAAAAAAAAATTATTATTATTATTAATGTAATTAAATGAAATTCATTCAAGTTGAAATTTTCAATGTTCTTAAAGTCGAGTTTTAAAAAAAAAATGGATGACTGGATGAATGAATGAATGAATGAATGAATGAAAAAGATTCTTGGTAAGGAGAGTTTACGAGAGGACAATGACACGTAAATAGTTATTGACTGATTCAATTTAGGCTTTAAAATGGAAAGAAGTAAATTTTTTTTTTTTTTAATAATAAATTTAAAGTTTATAAATTATAAGGTTTACGAGTGCTTAAGTGCGTGAGTGCGTGAGTGCGTGAGTACGCGTATTACTTTACGCAAATTAATTTAGTTTTAATATAAATTTTTTTTTGTCTAAATTAAATTACGTGCGTGTCTATACATAAATTAAATACGGATAAATATGATATATTATATAAATATATATAAAAACCGCCACAAAATTTATAAATTTTTTCCCCTCATCCCCCCCAAAAAAAAACAAAAATTGGGGAGAGGGAGGGGGAACAGAAAACGAGAAATTTACGCGATACCTTATAAATTTTTTTTTTTTTATTCGCTATTATTTTACGCGGGAATAATTTATTATTAAAATGTTTTTGACGTTAACGAACGAAAATAAAGAGAGAAAAAAAAGAAACAAAAAAGGGAGGTGAGGGTAAAAGGTAAAAAATTTTTCCAAAAAAAAAAAAAGGTACTAACAATACCTTTTTTCTTTTTTTTTTCTCCTTAAATCTTAATTTAACATTAATCTTAATTTTTAATCCTTATTTTTACTTTTACCCCTTTAATATATTGTGAAACTTTTTTTTCTTTTAAGGGGGAGAGCGCGGGAGAGTGGGGGGAATATAAATATTTTTAAAATACTAATAATAATAATAATAATAAAACTTTACAACAATAAGTGAAATAAAAATGAAATTTTTTTTTTCTCGCAACGGTCCTCCGCCCCCTTCTCCCTCCTCTTTCTTCCCTCCCCTCCTCTCGTCGTTAAAATTTTTTGATGTTGTTGTTGTTTTCTTCTGACACGTTTTTTTTAAAAGTCAACCATAATCCGCAAAAAGCTGGAAATTTCAATCGCGTGAATTTTCAAAAAAAAAATTTTTTCTAAAACGATTAATACGCGACGGAAATAAAATGATGATAGTAATAATAATTAATTTTTTTTCTTTCCCCCCTTACTTCCCTTCCCTTCCCTTCCTCCCCCTTCGCAAAATTTCCGGTTTAAAAACGCGTTTTTGAATATTAATATATAAATATATTTATTTAATACGTATAATACATAAATTTAAACGAAAGGTAGTGAAAACCTTTTTTTTTGTCAAACAGGTAAAAATGTTAAAACACTTGGAAAAAAGAGAAAGAGAGAGACAGAGACAGAGAGAGAGAAAGAGAAAGAGAGAGAGTGAGAGTGAGAAATTTATGTTATTTAATTTTATAAATCTTTTTTTTTTTTTTTTATAATGACGTACATATTTAAATTCGATATCATTTACTGCTATTATTGTTATTAATAATATTATAATTTGAATTTGTTATAATTTGTATCGATTCGATTTGATTCGATTTTTTGTTTGTTAGGAAACCGGAAATTCTACGATTTTCGAGAATTTTTTGATATTTTTTATATTTCCTCTCTCTCTCTTTCGCTCTCTTTTTCACACTTGGAAAAAGCAAACACTTTTTAATCTTTCTCACCTTTTCTACCGTGCGAAATAAATTTTTTTTGTTTTTGTTTTTTTTTTTTTAAATTACGCGGAATAAAAGAGTCGGGAAAGAGGGAAAAACAACAGCAACAACAGCAAAAGCAAATATAATTTATAAATATTGCCGAAAAAAAAAAAAAAAAAAACAATTTTAACCATTGCGTAGAAAATGGTTTTTGGTAGTAGGGAGGGGAGAAAGGAACGATTGAAAAATGTAGGAAGAAAAACGAAAGACGGGGGAGGAAGAGGGTAGGGGAAGGAAGGAGGAAATTTTTTTTCCTAAAAAAAAAACAAGAGAAAGGGGTAACAAATGTTAAAATATTAATTTTTTAAAAACACACGTGTAAGTAGTATGCACGCACGCACGCACTCACGCACGCACGTAATACGTATGTTTTTTTTTATTATGCGTCATTCCGAATAATAATAATAATAATAATAATAATAATTTTTTAATAAATTTTATTACGTAAATAAAATGAAATTTTTATTTTTATTTTTTTTCATTTTCCGTTCGTACGTTCGGTTTTTCGTAAAAGTCAAAAAAAAAAAAAAACTCCAACCGAAATTATCGGAATGATAACGTGGGGGAGGGAAGAAGGGAGGGGGAGAGAGAGAGAGAAGAAGAGGGAGTAGTTTTCGATTTTACAACATTTTGAAACGAACAAATTTAATTTATTTTATTGCTTTCGTGTATTATTATTATTATTATTATTATTATTATTATTATTATTATTATGAGTAACAAAAAAAAATTTTCTTTTTGGAAAAATCAATTTGATGTGTATAAGCGCGTACGCGTATTTTTTTGTGGGGTGCTGGGGGAGGAGGAGTGTTAAAAAAATATTTAAATAATTTTCTTATTCGTCGCGTTATTTTTAATAATAATAATAATGATAATGAAATGAAAGCAAAGTGAAAATTTTTATATTTTTCTTCACTGCTTCTCTCTCTCTCTCATTCTCTCTTTCTTTCTCTGTCTCTCTCTCTCTCTCTCTCATTATTTATTTATTTATTTTTTACCTTTCGTAAATTTTCATTCGTTAAATTTTTTTTTTTTAATTTTCAAATTCCATGTTAATGATAATGATAATAAAATATCAAATTTTTTTTTCTTTCTCTTTCTCTCTCTTTTTTTTTGTTAATTTGAATTTCATTATAAGAGTTATGAAACGTTTTTAAAACTCTTTTTACTCCTTAGTTAAGCAAGTTCGTTGTCTTTATTTAATTTAAAAAAAAGAAAAAGAACGTGTTTTAATTATTATTATTATTATTATCATTATTATTATTATTGCGAATATTTCGATGGAAATTATAAAATTTTTCCAACATTAATTATGTACATTCAAGTTCGTTACATAAATATTTTATTCATTTTTGATTTTAATTAATATTAATAATAATAATAATAATAAATTTTCTCGGAAAATATATATATATATATATTTTATAAATATAAATTAATGAGCACGAAAAAGGAAATGATAATAATAATAATAATAACAATAATGATAATAATAATGAAATATTCATTTCTGTTTTTTTTTCTTTTTGTAACTCGTCCGATTTTATTAATAATACATTATTTATGACGTCATTTAGACGAAAGAAGAAAAGAGAAAATTATTATCATTATTATTATTATTATTATTCGGTGCCTTGTATTTCGTTAATTATCGGTATTAATTTTATTCGGCAAATTAAAAATATATATATATAATCGTATTAAAAAAAAAATGAAATGAAAAAAGGTTTGAAAAAGGTTTTTAGCGTTTTTTGCGTTTTTTTTTATTATAAATCGTTTAAAATGGCTTTTGTTCACCTTATTTTACTTTTTTCGTTACCTCACATTACCAACCCCCTTCCTTCCCCTCCCTTATCAACCTCGTTGTTTCTGAAAATGATATTAATATTTATAATGATGATGATGATGATGATGATGATGATGATGATGATGATGATGATGATATATTTAAAAAATTTATTTTTCCGACCCGTAATCTGGTTTCGATTCGAAATGAGGGAAAAAATTTTTGGAGAGAAAGAGAGAGAAAGTGAGGGGTGAGGAGGAGGAGGAAGAGGGATGGGAAAAAAAGGAAAGTTAAAAGAGGAAGTAACCGTATCCAATTACTTTCTATAATATTTTAAATGAATTACGAACAAAAAAAGAAATAATGGAACACTCTGTGTATAATAAAATATCCGTCATTAAAATAATTCAAGTGTGTCTAATTTTTTTTTTTTTTATTCCTTTGAAAAAGGTTTTTTTTTATTCTTCATTTTTTCTTTTTCTCCCTCCTCCCATCATCCCCCCATTCCCCCATCTCATCTCTCTCTCTCTCTTTCGCGTATTTTTTCAACTTTCTGTTATTTTTTATGAATAATAAAAATTCTATCTGTAACATGTTAAAAAAAATGTTTTTTTATTTATTAATAATTTATTAAAGTAATTTTTTTTATTAAAGTTAAAAGAGAAAAAGTTGTAAAAAGGTTTTTTTTTTTTTTAATATCAATAATAATAATAATAACAATAATTCAAGTTATATCCATTACTTATATTAAAATCGGTCGTACCTGGCTATGATAATGGCGGTTAACCTGTGAATAATTTTCATAAATTTAAAAGCATTCCTTTTTTTTTCTCTCATTTTTTTTTTTTTTTTTTAAATATTAATCGGTCATAAAAGCTTAGGTTGGTAACAAGTAAAACACTTTACTAATTGTAATCTTCTGCTTTTGAAAAAAAAAAAAAAATAATAATAATAATAATAAAAAAAGAACAATTTCATTCTTTTTCGTTAGTAGTAATAAGCTTTAGATTTAAAATAATACATTTTATTTAAAAAAAAAAAAAGCTTTTAGCTAATTATCAAATTTTTTGTTTTTTTGTCTTCTGCTTTCATTATTCGATACTTATTATTATTATTTTCACAATAAAAAAAAAAGAGAGAAAATTTTTTCCATATATGGTAATTTTCCTGTCTTTGCACGGGGGCCAACTTAATGATTTTAAAAATTTATTTGAAAAAAGTCGTTAAATAAATTTAACGGTTATCGAGTGTGATTTGAACGCACGTTTCCTTTTTTCCTTTGATTTTTTCACTTTTTTACGTGATTAAAAAATTTCCTTTGTGACGAATTCGTGGAAAATATTTTTTTTATTTCCGGTCAACGTATCAAGATTTATTATTATTATTATTATTTTTTGGTTTGAAAAAAAAAAAAAAATTCCATTCGAAATAACATTTTTTTTCCCCTATTAAACGACGTCATTTCCGGTATTAAAAATTAGTGATGATAATAATAATTTTTTATACCGCGAAAATTTTTTTTTAATTACGTTTTTTGATGCATGTGTGTGCGTGCGTGCGTGTCACCTTTGATTTATTTATTCAAAAATGATTTTTTGTTTAAATCACGAATCGTTATCGTTATCACACCAAAAAGAAAATTTAATCGATTTTTTTTTTTTTAAATTATTTTGATTTTATCGATCGGTCGCGAGACACGAAACGAAATTAAAAATAAAAGTTTTTTTTCTTTCCCCCCCCCCTTTTACAAAAATTTAAATAACAAAAAGAGGGAAAAACGTTTTTTTTTTTTTTTTTTAAAAACGTGACGAGGGGGAAAATTCAAACGAAATGAAATGAAAAGAAAAGAAAAGAAAAGAAAAATTTTTTTTTTTTTATCGTTATCAATAAGGCAAAACACGTTGGTTTATATTCGATTTGATTTAAAACGTAAAGAAACGCGGCAGAATGAATAAATAATGACAAAACGAATTATAATAATAATAATAATAATAAATTTACGTTTATTTTCACGGAGGAGGAGAGGGAGGGAAAGGGAAAGGGCGGAGCGCGAGAGGGGAGTCGTTAAATCTTTGACAATTTAAAAAAAAAAAAAGAAAAGGTCTCCCCATTCTCTTCATTCGTAAAAACAAACGCAAACTTATAAAATTTTATTTATTTATTTAATTTTTTTTTTCGGGTTGGGTTCCCTACCTACCCCCCACCCTATTCCTCTACCCGCCTTCCCGTTTTATAATTTATATCAAAATGATAAAATAATCCTTTTTACATTTATTTTTCCTTAATTCCAATTAAATATTTTGCGAAAGTAAAGAAAGCTAATAAGAGAATTTCCTTTTTCTTTTAAAGTAAAAGTCCTTTAACCCTTTATAAATAAACATTTCTCTCCCTCCCTCCCTCCCTCTACCCTCTCCTTCCCTCCCTTCTTCTCCCCGACTTTCAAAGAAATTTATTAAATCGAGACGGAAAGGAATTTTATTATAAATATATATAGTTATATACTTGAGAACGTAGTAGTACGAACGCCCACAATCAAAAAAAAAAATTTCTTTTTATTTATTTATTTCGTTTTGCGTGATGAGAAAAAGGTGTTAAATAAAAGGAAAAAGGAAAGGAAAAAGGAAAAAAAAAACTAAAAGCGAACGCGTTACGAATTAAATTTCGAAACAATTCGAACGGGAAAGGAAAGAAAGAAAGAAAGATGAGAGAAATTATTTGTTTTTAAAAAGGGAATCGAATATCTTAATGATAACAAAAAAAAAAAAAGCAGAAGACGACGAAAAAAATCCAGATGGTGTTCACATGGGGTATAAATGACCGACCGTTTGTGTGCTTGTGTGTGTGAGTGCGCGTGTGTTTTTTTAAAATCCTCTCCTCCCTTTAAAAATCTTGAGTCAGTCACACCCACTTAAATTTAATAACGAAAAAAATCATTTTGGGGTTTTTTTTTGTCATTTGTCTCCTTCCACGTTTCTTCCGAAATTAAAAACAACATTTTTCGTGCGTCATTTGCAATTGATTTTGACGGTGGGGGAAAAAGGGGGGAAGGGGGAAGGGGGTGAAAGAAAATCATTAGAAAAAAAATTATTTTTCGGCAAAAAGGGGGGAAAATGATAACAACAACAACAACGGGAGCAGAAACGATTAAAAACAAAAAAAATTTAAAAAAAAAAAAAAAACCGTGGAACTAACGTTTCTGTTATCTAAATACACTTTTTTTTTTTTTTTTAAAAAATAAACGACAAATTTTTTATTTTTTTCCGACTATGTAAAAATTTTTTTTTTACCCTTTGAAAGTTTATTATTATTATTATTAATGTACGATACGACTTGTCAAAGGATTATCATTCAATTACCATTGGGAGGGATTTAAACCGCTAGAGTAAAAATTATTATTATTATTATTATTATTATCATGTCGAAATGATTTTATTATACGACGGACGGACGGATTCGTTATCAAAAAAAGCGACATTTGTACGACATTTTGTCTAGTCGTATTCGTGACACGTCAAATTAATTTTGTCGCAATTTTTCCGCCAATTAAAAAAAAAAAAAAACCGTTAATTATTATTTTTGAAAAAAAAAAAAATTCGAACGAAATAAATTTTTTTTTTTTATGTTGGCATCTCTACGCTGGCGAAGCAAAAAAAAAAATAAAAAAAACAAAAAAATTTTTTGTCATATCATAAAAAGCTGAGCAAAATATTAATGTTCTTAAAGCGTCGTTAAAAAAAAAAAAAAAAAAAAAAAAAAAAAACTTTTCTCGGTCATAATGCTGGAAAAGCGTTTTTCTTTTTTTTGTTTTTTGTTTTTCCCTTTCCTCCTTCTCCCCCCCCTCCCCTCCTTCTCTTTTTTTTGTTGACATTTTTCCAATATTTTTATTTTTTTATTTTTTTTCGAAAAAGTAAAAAATGTAAGAAAATTTTTGGAATTACTCGTATTTGTTAATAAATTTTCCACATTTCTATCATTGATTTTTTTTTAATAATAATAATGATAATAATTTGATTCGAACGAATCGAACAAACAAACAAAACAAAACAAAATATCCTATATGCCGATAATAATAATAATAACGTTAATAAAATTTCAAATTTAAAAAACAAAAAAAAACAAAAATTTTTAGTATTTATTAAATTTAACATTTTTCTATTATTATTATTATTATTATTAATGTCGTCGTCGTCGTCGTCCTTTTCAATTTCGTTTTTGTCAATTTTTTATTTTTTTTTGAATTTGTTTCGTTTGCTTCGTTTGTTTGTTTGTTTGTGTTTGCTTGAATGTTGGTTTTTCATCGTTATGGTAACATTTTCGTTTTCTTTTTTTTTTTTTTTTTTTTTTTTTTTTAATCATATAAATTAGTTTGGGTTTGTTATTTATTAAAGTTTCGTCTGCAACTATTTACCTTTATTCACTCGTAAATCTTTTCAACCTTTTTCAAAAACTGAATAATAATAATAATAATAATGATAATAATAGTAATAATAATAATAGCCTTTTACAATGCGGTTAATAAACATACAAAACGATGAGTTGGTCGGGAAAACAAACTTTTCGCCGATAGTAATAATAATAATAATGATAATAATAATAATGATAATAATAATAATGATGATGATGATAATAATAATGATGATGATGATAATAATAATAATGATGATGATAATAATAATGATGATGATGATAATAATAATAATGATGATGATAATGATGATATTTTTTTTGTTTTGTTTTAAAAATTTTTTTCTTTTAGAGAAAAAAATTAAATTTGATGATGGAATGATTTTTTGTTTTGCTTTGTTTTTTGCTTTTTTTTTGTAGTCAAAGGAAAGAAAAAATAAAATTTCCTTTTTTTGTCCTTTTTTCCTTTGCTTTCTTTTCTTTTTTTTCTTTTTTTTGTCTTTTTAGTAAAAAATTTATACATTCGAAGAAAATAAAATAAATGATTCGAAGGGGGGAAAAATAATTATTCGTAAATTTAAATATGTCAACCGGAAGTTATTAAATGAGGAAAAATGAGAGAGAAAATGGCGGCGGAATCGTCGTGCGGTAGGGTGTGTGTATTTGTAACGATATAAAATAAATGAAATTTGATAGAATAATTTTAAATTATTTATCAAATAGATAAGACAACAGACACAAAAAGCGGTGGTTCGAAACCGGAGGACTTTTCGGTTTTTTTCGTTTTTTTTTTTTTCGGAATTAGAAACCGTGAGCCGAATAAAAATTCTCCAGAGACTCGTGAACTGGATAAAAACTCTCTCTCAAACTCCCCTCATAATTGAAAAAAAGAAAAAGTTTTTTGGAAATTTTTTTTTTCTTTTATATATATGTAATGAACGAAATCTTTCGGGTGAAATTTTTAAAATTTTTTTTTTCCTTTTTTTTGTAGGGGGAGGATCAAAAAAGGGGAGGGGAAAAGAGGATTTCCGGTGTGAAAAAAAACAAAAAAAAAAGGTTTTTACCGGGATTTTATAAAATAAATCAAAATAATTTTTTTTTCCTTTTTTTTTGTTTTATATCAAATTCATTTACGATTTAATTTAAGGGTCCAAAGAAGAAAAAAAAAATAAATAAATAAATAACTTTTACATAGCTTTTTTTTTTTGGAAAACGTTGACCCCCCTCCCCTGGAAAATCCGGTAGGGGAGAGGAAGAGAGGAAAAAGGAAAAGAAAAAGGAAAAGTTGTAAAAAAACAAAAAAAAAATGTTTTCTTCTCTTCCTTTTCTCTCCCCCCCCCCATTTTTTTTAATAACAAATATTTTTAAAATGCCCGGGAACAAAAAAATTAATTATAACTTTTATTATTATTATTATTATTATTATTATTATTATTATTATTATTATTATTATTATTATTATTTCATTCAAAGTTTTCCGGATAAAATTTTTATTTTTTATTTTTTTTTGATTCTTCCTTTTTTTTTTTGCAAACAAATAACAAAAGAAAATCGGAAAAAATTATATTTGTAATAAAACTTAATAATAATAATAATAATAATAATAATAATAATAATAATAATAATAATAATAATAATAATAATAATTTAACATTTCAGGCTTTTAATTCCAGTATTATTATTATTATTATCGTAATTAAATAAAATTTTTAAAGAAAAAAATTTTTTTTTTTGAGAGAGAAAGAGAGAGAATGAAAAGCGAATAACAGGAACGGGATAAGGATAAAAAAAAAAAAAATTATTTTTTTAAATATCGGAAAATCTCACTTTCCGGGAAAAAAAGAAAATTTTTTTATTGTTATGAAAATGTTTTATTACGTAAAAAAAAGGGAATTCGATCGGGAATAATGATAATGATAATAATAATAATAATAATAATATTTAGGGGTTTTAAAATTATGTATTTATGTATTACTGTAAAAAAAACGAAAACAAGTTAGTTGTCATGTTTTTCCGTTTTGTTAACTGAAGCCTTTAAACTTTTTTTTTAATTATTATTATTATTATTATTATTATTACTTTTTACTCGCGTAAAAGGTTCTCGTATTTTATTACCCGGTAATTAAAAAAAAAATAATTTAAAATCAATTTAAAACGCAATTTAAATATCACTTAATAAAATAAAGGGAGAAAAAAAAATTTCTAGTTCCCATAAGGCAAACATTATTTTGAAAAAACAAAATGGCGGTAAAAGTTTGACTCGGGTTAAAAAAAAATTTTTTACAAAATTAAAACTAATTTAATAGAAAAACTAAAAAATTATTTAACGCCTTCAAAATATTATTATTTTGTAAGTAAATAAAATTTACAAGGAAAAAAATATAAAAAAATAATAATAATGATGATGATAATGATGATGATAAGTACTAGAGAAGGAACAATGATAATAATAATAATAATAATTTTTGTTAATTTAAATTTAAAAACTTTTTTAATTTTAATTTTCTTTTTTTTTTTCCTTTAATTTTTTTATTTAATTTTAATTAAAAATAAGAAAAAATAAAAAAAAAAATAAACAAACAAACGAACGAACGAACAAACAAAAAAAATTAAATAAATAATTAACAAAGTTTAATTTAAAAAAAAAAAAAAAACAAAAAAAAAATTTTTTTCAAATTAAAAATACTAATAACAGTAATAATAATAATAATAATAATAATTTTTATTCGATTCGTCGTCGTACTTTTTTTTTTCTTCTTTTTGTTTTTTAAAGAAAATAATAATGATAATAATAATAATAATGATAATAATGATAACATTTGTGTTTTTTTTGTTAAATGAACCGTGTAGGAAGAATGTTTAAAAAAATTTAAAAAGGGGGGATTATTTTTTTTTTAAAATGCTCCCTAATTAAGATTTTTTTAATTTTTTTTTTTTGTGGGATTCGAAATTTTGATTCATGTCGTCTCTTTTTTTTGTCTTTTTTTCCTCTTCTTCCCATTTTTTTTTCCAATCTCTTCCCCCCATTTAAAAAAATAAAAATAAAAATTAATTACCGATGACAGACAGAGAAAAAAGAAATTAATGAGAAAAAAAAAACCAAAAAAAAAAAATTAAAATAATGATGATGATAATAATAAAAAGGTTTCTTTAATTATTATTATTATCATTATTATTATTATCGGTTTCTCAGGGAGTGAGAGAAATAAGAAAAGGGAGGGAGGGGGAGTATTAAAATGAAAAAAAGTTTGAAGGCAAATGATTGTGTGGGGGTGGGAATGAGAGAGTGAATGATGACGATGATGATGATGATGATGACGACGTCGATGACGGCGTTGATAATAATAATAATAGTTATGGGTTTTTTTTTTTACTGTGCGAATGAAGGAAAAGTCTGGAAAAGTTTTTATTTTCTTATACGACGACGACGACGACGACGACGTCACAGTTGCGTGGGAACGCGAAAAGAAAAATAAAAAATTGTTTTTCTTTTTTTTTTCTTTCTCTCTCTCCCCCTCCTCCCACGAAAAGTTTTATTATTATTAAAAGGTAATAAAAGAATTCGAAATAAGTTTTTTTTTTCGGAAAAAAAAAGTCATAAATCAAAAATCGGGAAAATTATTTGTTAATAACAAAAAAAATAAATAAATAAATAATTTTTCTCCTTTTTCCTTTTTTTTTTTGAATTATTATTCAAAACGAAAAAAATGAAAAAAAATTTTTTTACATATATAATTTTCCCGTCTTTTTTTCCCCTCCTCTTCCTCCCCCTTTCTCCACGCACGCACACGTGACCCCGTCGGACCCCCCACCGGTCGGATTTTGTGGTCGTTTGATTATACAAATATTTTACCAACCCCTGAAAAAAAAAAAATTTTATTTTTATTTTTATTATGTAGTTTCGATTAGTAATAATAAAAAAAAAAAATTTTTTAATTTTAACGTTGGCAAACATGATACGAACATAGCAAAAAAAAAATAAAATTTTTTTTTTTTAATTAGGTCGAAAAAAATCGTTTCAACTTTTTTATTTTTTTCTTGGGGAGGGGCGAGGGGGAGGGGTTTGCGTGTTTGTGAAGATTTAAATTAAAAAATAAAAAAAATAAAAAATTTTTTTTGCGTGAGGTTTTAAAAAGTTTTTTTTTTACCCGGCGGCATTTTGTGTTAATAACTTACGTCAATAATAACATTTCCATTTTTTTTTCCTTTTAACATAAAATCGTATTTAAATAATAATAATAATAATAATAATAATAATAATAATAATAATAATAATAATAATAATAATAATAATAATAATAATAATAATAATAATAATAATAATAGTAATAATGATAATGTTAATAATAACGAATTTCATTTTGAAAACTCCATTAAACTTCTTATTTTTTGTTTATGCCGAGGCCACCGTATAAAACGATGATAATAAATAATAATAATAATAATAATAATAATAATAATAATACCACTCACGTGATTAATGAATTTATGGGGAAAACTTTATCGGTTTTTTTTTTAAAACCAAAATGTATATATTTGCGATCGATCGATTGATTTAATTGATTTTTAATTTTTTAAAATTTTTTTATAGGTCATCGATAAGGTTTTCCATTGGTTCATTTAAATTCAAATTATTATTATTATTATTATTATTATTATTATTATTATTATTATTATTATTATTATTATCTAGAATTAATTACTTTTCATTTGAGAATTGTAAGTCACGATACGATGAGGTTTATTGCAAATTAATCATTTCATATGTAGTTGCCATGTAAAAAAAGCAGAAGAAATTTTTTTTTTTTTTAAATAATGAAAAACAGGAGAGGGAGAGGGAGGGTAAACGGGGAGAAGGGAAAAAATTTATGTTACTGACTACGCACGAAATCGTTTGTTTGTTTTATTACCTAAAAAAAAAAAAAAAAACAAAAAGAGTGAAGGGAGGAGGGTTGAAAAATGAAAAGTGTGTGTGTGAGGAGAGGAGGAGAAATGAAGAGAGAGAAAAAGAGAGAGAGAGAGAGAGAGAGAAAGGGGAATATAAATGAAATAAGAATGCGTGCGAAAAGGGAACCGGAGGGAAAAAGAAAAAAAACGGAATGAGAATGTATGGGAATGAGGGAGAGAGAGAGAGAGAGAGGAAGGGAAGAAAAGAAAAAGAGAGAAAGGGGGAGGGGAAAGAGGAAAAGAAACAAAGGGGTAGAAAAAAAGTCTTTCTTCTTTTCTTTTCTTTTAAAAACTTTCGATAAAGTTGTTAGAAAAGATTTTTTTTTTTTTTTGTTGATACGGTTGATGATTTTTACCGTGGATAATAATAATTCCCTTTCTTTTATATATACTTATTCTACTGCCACGACATTTTATTTTTTTCAAACGTAATAACCTAACCTTTTTTAGTTTTTTAAATTAAAAAACTTTCTTTTTTTTTTTTAAATTGATTCTATGTGTGTGTAAAAACATTTTTACGTGAAGTGAGAGAAAAATATTTTTTTGTTTCGAAACTTGTCGAAGAGTTCTTATTATATATTCGTGCGATGTTGCCATTTCGTTTAATTGTTTTTAACGTTATGAAAAAAATTAATTATTAATTAATTAATTAATTTTCGAGTTGAGGGTAATCAATATGAGTATAAGGGAAAAAGGTGTTAAAAATAATAAGAAAAATTTTAAATGAAACAAAAAAAAAAAAGAAATAAAAAAAAAGAAAGGAAAGAGAGAAAAGAGAGAAAAGGAAAAAAAAAAGAATTTTTTTTTCTTTTTCTTTTTTCTCTTTTCCTTCTTTTCTTTCTTTTTTTTTTATTTCTTTTTTTTTTTTTGTTTCATTTAAAATTTTTTTTTCATCGAGTTCAGAAGTTCAAAAAGTTATGAAAAAAGAAAGAAAATTTTTTTGGGTAAATCAAAACTTTTCTTTTGTACTACTACTACTATAATTTATAGAATAAGAATAAGGATAAAGGTTTTTCTTTTTTGAGATCATTAAAATCCGTCTGCTGCTTTTTTTTTCTTTCTTTCTTATCATTTATCATTTATTTCCTTTTTTCTCTCTCTCTCTCTTTTAATTCGCCATCAATATTATAAATTTTATTAATTTCAAACCAAAAAAAAAAAAAGTAGAAAAAAAAAAAATTTTACTAAAATTAACAAAACTTTTTTTAAAAAATTATTATATTTATTATTATTATTATTATTATTATTATTAATAATTTATCGATTTTATTTTTATTGAAAAAACTTTAAAATAAAAAATAAAAATTATTTTCAAAAACGTTACAATTATTATTATTATTATTACTATAAGTTACAGAAATTTATTTTTTAAAGTAATAGAAAATAAAGATGGAGGAAAGTTAAAAACAAAAAGAAAAAAAAAATTAAAACTTTTTCTCTCTAGTAATAGTAGTAGTTACGCCATTAAATTCAAATCGATAAATAAAATTGTTTTTAAAATTTTCGCGCCAAAAAAAAAGAGAGAAAAAAATTTTATAAAGTTGGCAACGATAAAAAAAAAATGGCTCGGGTATTTTTTTTTTTTTAAATAAACAATCACGAAGTGATTTAATGTTATGACGTCACAAATTTACAAACGGTTTCGCGCGGTTTGTTTGAAAACAATTTAAAAAAGGGGTGAAAACGACGGGGAGGGAAGCGGAAAAAGAAAAATTCGTGCGTGTGAACGAGAGCAAAATAATTTTTTTTTTCTATTTGCTCTCGTTAATCGTTTTCGGTTTTTCAATAAAAAAAAAATAATAATAATTAATTATCCGATATATGTGTGTTTGTGTGTGTGTGAAATATTTATATCGTGATAACGATGTTTTCCTCCATTTATCACTTGTTGTTTTTCTTCTTCTTCTTCTTCGTTTTCTTTCGTTTAAAACTTTAGGGAATTTTTTTTATTCGTACGATTTCCCACGGAAAAATTATCGTGATAATTTTTTTTCCATTCTTTATTTCTTTCTTAAAAATATATATATAAGAAAAAGAAGAAGAAAAGTTTTTATTCGTGTGAAAACAATTTCAATTCTCCCCCTGCCTCTCCCCCCACGCTTAACCGTCACGAAAAAAATTTTTTTTTTTTTCGAAAACCAAAAAGTTTTTTTTTTTTTTTATAAGGGGAAAATAATAAAAAGTTTTTCGCGGTTTTCGTTTTTACTTTTCGAAATAAAAAAAAACTTTACTTCCGGTAAAATAAAATAAAAAAAAAAGGTTCAACAGAATAAAATAATAAAAATTAAAATAAAAAAAAAAAAATTTTATAGCATAAATCAAAAGGTTATTAAAAAACTAAAAAAAAAAATTTTTTTAAATTAAAAGCTATAAATATGAATACAAAAAAAAGTTTTTTAGTTTTTTCAGGGGACATTTAAAATAATAATAATAATAATAATAATAATAATATAAAAAATCAAAAAAATGGCCGCCGCCGTCAACATTTATCATTAAAAATAAAATTTACTAGAAAAATTTTTTTATTTTTATTTTATTTTACTACTTTTTTTATTTATTTGTTTATTTGTTATTTTAACAATAATAATAATAATAATAATAATAATTCTATTTATTTATTATTCATTAATAATAATAATAATTTTAACGGTTTTTATTCCACGTCATCAACGCGTGTGTGTGACGTAATAAGCTCCATCGTTTAGCATCCGTAGAAGAAGAAGAAAAATGTCGACGAATTATTGACGTTTCTTTTTTTTTTTTATTAATTATTATTATTATTATTATTTATATTATTACTCGTGTATTATTATTATTAATTTAATTAATTAATTATTACACCTGTGATGATTACTTCGGAGGAGGAGTAATTAACAAGGAAATATCAATTACTCGGCATTTTTCCCGGTTTTTCTTCTTCTTCTACGAAATCGTAAACGGAGCCAAATTGATTTCACACCTACTCCGGAAATATATATATATATATATGTGTCACGTGATTAATTTTATCGTCGTCGTGTCAATAGCAATAAAAATTTTTAATGCGTTTTTTTCTTTTTTGCAATTGCCAAGAATCAGAAGACATTTTTTTTTTTTGTCGAATCGAAATTCTCTTAATTTTTTTTTTTGGCTCGGAAATTTATTATTACTCCGATAATTATTATCATTATTATATTAATTTAATAATAATATATAATATGTTATATTATAATAACAATATAATTTTTTAATATCAGATAATGCGTGATTATCACAGAATTGATTTTTTTTTTTTTTTCGATTTTCTTGTATAAAAATGGAATTAAGCCGCCATTTTCTTTTTTCTTTTTTATAATTTAATTGCTTTTAAAACTTGTACGAAAAAAAAAAAAGCAAATAAAAATTAATAATAAAAAATTTTTTTTTATCCTTTGAAGTTATTATTATTATTACTATTATTATTGCTATTATTATTATTATATTCAAAGCTCAA
Organism: Pediculus humanus corporis; assembly: GCF_000006295.1. Classification (NCBI taxonomy): domain Eukaryota; kingdom Metazoa; phylum Arthropoda; class Insecta; order Psocodea; family Pediculidae; genus Pediculus; species Pediculus humanus. Next base: position 531,169 of record NW_002987010.1, read on the forward strand.
TCGTAAATTTTTTTTTTTTTCTCTTGCTTCGGCTTTTATTGTGTCAAATATTTTATTCGAACATAAAATCAAATTTTATTATTAGTAGTAGTTGTAGTAGTAGTTTTATATAGTAATAACGCATAAAAAGTTGTGTAAATTATAGTCTATATTATTATAGTCTGTAATATAGTCACGTGAACGTATTTCATTCACGTGAGGTACGAAAATAAATTTTTTTATAAAAAATTATTATTATTATTTTAATTTTTTTTCATTTCTTTTCTTTTCTTTTCTTTTCTCTCTTCGAGTTTTCTTTTTTTTTTTTTTAATTATTTTCAATAATAATATAAAAGTTTTTTCTTTTAGAAGTAATAATAATAATAATAGGAATAGGAATAATAATAATAATAATAATAGAAACTTTTACCGTTGAAAATTCGGCAAATTTTTTTTAATCGCGCACACGTGCACCAACAAAGCGTATGGTAAATAAATAAAAATTTGTAACCATGTTTTTTTTAATAAATTTTCTTAATTTTTCTCTCTCTCTCTCTTTTATTCTCTCTCTTTTTCTTTTCTTTATTTTTGCGAGCGGGGGGTGAGGTGGGAGGAAGTAAAAAAAAAGATTCGAATAAAATGCTAATTTTTCCTTTTTATTCGTTTTTCCCAAACTCTTTCACGAATTCAAAAAATTATTCGATTTGAAAAAAAAAAAAAAATCAAAAAATTTTCTTTCCATTTTTAAAAATTCTTTTTACTTCCGGTACTGATTTCGAATCGTATACCGGATTTAAAATGTTAATATTAAATTAACATGTAATGAATGAAAAGAGAAAGAGAGAGATAGTAAAATAAATTTGCTATTTTTTGGAAATTTCTTTTCTATTTTTTCTTTTTTTTCGGGGGAGGGGGATGGGTGGGGAGGTTTAGAGGGATGATGATAAGGAATGATGAGGGATGATGTTTTTTTGATAAATCAGAGAAATTCTTCGATTGTTAATTAACTCATACGAATCAAATTTCTAATTTTTTTTTTTGGACATTTTTCATTCGGTCGTCATTTTGATTTATTAGGTTTCGTAATTAATCATCATCGGATTAAATTATTTTGTCTGATTTTAACAACAGCAAAAACAAAAACAGGATTCGAATCCCCCAATCAATAGAATGATTACGCGTGGGAGAAGAAATGGAGGAAAAAAAAAAAGTTTTCCCGCTTTTTTTTTTATTTATTTATTTAAACGTTATCGTTAAAAAGGAGAAAAATGAATTTTTAGTTTTTCACTCTTTTTTTGTTTTTCTAGAAATTTCGACTCGAAGAAAAAAGAAAAAAAAAGAAAATTTGGAAAAAATATATATTTATTTTTAATTTTGGGAAATTTTGCTACACAAAAAACTTTTTTTTATTTTAATAAATGACGCGTCATTGTTTTACTTTAACAATAGCAAAAAAAAAAATTTTTTTGTTGTTGTTGTTGTTTGTTGGAAAATGTTGAGAATGGAGAAAACAAATCGATTCGAAATTTTATTGAGATTTGAAAATTTGGTAAAAAAAAAATAACAAAAATTTTGTTTGGGAGGGTTTGATGTGTGTGGAAAATAAAAAAACGAGAAAATTTTTTATTTCGATTTTTTAAACTTTTTTTTTCTGTTTTTTTTTTTTTTGCTATTTCGTTCGTTTCGTTTTGTTTTTAACCGCAAAAACCACATAAACCACAGCAAAAAAAAAAAACTAATTTTTACCAAAATTACGATTCGAACACAAAAATCAAAACGAAAACAAAAAAAAATTAAAAAAAAATGGTTGCGGTTTTATTTTCGGCAAATTTTTTCGTCTAAAATAAATTCCCATCATTAATTATCATCATCATCATCATTATTATTATTATCATTACTCGTCGTCCCTTTACGTAATTATTTTGTTTAATTCGGTTAAAAATGTCAGTTCGATCTAACTCGACACCGACAAAAAAGTTAATTTAAAAAAAAAAAAAAATTTTTTTTCGAAACGAAAAATCCCAAAAGGCGAGATTTTGATGGAAAACAAAAACTAAAAAAATGTTTCGAATGATCGATTTTGTAAAAAAAAAAAAAAAAAAATAGAAGAAGAAGAATTAAAGTTTTCGGGGGGTGAGGAA
>NW_002987010.1:533749-578786 GCF_000006295.1 Pediculus humanus corporis
ACATTTCGACGAGTGAAATTTTTTCTAATTTTCCAAAGTTTCGAAAAAAAAACGTGGCACTAGATAATTTTCATCAGCGGTTATTTATTAGACGTATAAATTCATTTTAACATACGAAATATAAGTGAGTGTCGTTTAAAATTAACGACTCTCGAAATGATTGTTATTTTTTTTTTAAAAAAAACCGTTAGAATATGATATTTGAATGACGATAATAATAATAATTTTTGAATAAATTGTTTTTTTTTTTTTTCAAATGTTTGTTAACAACAATTGTGGACGGGTAACGAACAATATTGATAAGACACGACGATAACAAACAATTATGGAGTTTTGTTATGATGCAAACGTCATCGCGTGTAATTAAACAAAAAAACAAAAAAAAAACTTTTTGCTCTTCATCGGTGTCAAATTTCAACTGTGACGTTGTTAATTAATGTGTTAAATGGTTCCCACCACCTTCCCCCCTCCCCTCTTCTCCCCACAACGTTATTACAACTCGTCACTCACCTTTTTTGATAATTTTATTATTTGTCTCCCCACCATATTTGAATTTGGTGTTACTCAACCACCGGTTTTGTATACGTAAAATATTTTCTTTCGTTTAGTTACCGTTTGTACGCCAACAAACGCGGTGTGGTTGTTTTGTGAATTTTAAATAACGACGGTTATAATTACGCGTTGATCGTTGTCTGTTCGTTTGTACGAATCATGTGAGTTTTTCACTTTTTTTCATTTTCATTTATTTTGTTTTGAATTCATTAAAAAAAAAAGAGGAAGAGGATTTTAAAAGTTTACAAACAAATTTTCCGACGATATTTTGTAAATAGTTTGTCTTGTGTCCGTTTTTAAAAAAAACTAACAACCAAACAAACAAACAAACAAACAAACGACGAATCCTTTTTTTTGCGTCTGTGTGTGCAAATGAAATGTTCTACGTCGGTCTATTCATTCGAAATTTTCTTTTTTTAAAACGTTTCCTTTCGTTTTAATAATGAATATAAATTTATTTCGAAGAGAGAGAGAAAGAGAATGAAAGAGGAAATTTTTTTTTTGTCGGGGGGCGAGGGGAAAGAGAGGGAAATTCATGATATTCAATAATTTTCAGGTGTTCGAATATCAAAAACCGAAAAACCTGAATTTTCTTTTTTTTGAAAAAATTTTCGAAACATAAAAGGAAACCGTTTGCGAGTTATGTAATCTTTTAATGCTTTTCCGGTTGTGAAAATTCTTTCGGTCAACCGTGATTCCTTTAGTTTTTCTATTTCTCTCTCTCTTTTTCTCTTTCTCTTTCTTTCTTTCTCTGTCTCTTCTTTAATTCTTCCGTAATATTTTTTTATTTCGGGTATGGAAAATGAAAAGGTTAAATAAAAGGAAAAGGAGATAAGGGTTGTAGGTGTGATGGGCGAAGAGGAGGGTAAGGGAAGGAAAGGAAGGGGAGGGGAAGGGGGTAAGGGAACCTGGGCAAAACGAGGAGGAAAATAGAACGAAACGCGTCGAAAATTCGAAAATGATTTATTTAACTATTCCAAACAGCAGTTTTTTTTTATTTTCACTTAAGGCTAGACATAAATATCGAGCTTTTGAGATTAACCGGTTCCAATATATTTCGGATGAAGTTTAAAGGCTTTTTTTGAGGAGAGGGGAGAGAGGGAGTAGAATGGAAAGAGAAACAGGGAAAAAAAATATAAGGAGAAAGATGAAAAAATACGTTTATGATGGAAATTGCAAATGGAATAAGAGACGATGATGAGCGGTGGGGAAGCGAGTATGGAAGCGAGAGAGAAAAAAAAAGAAAAAGAGGGAGAGGGAGGAGAGGGGGGAGGGAGGAGAGGAGAATGAAAAAAATTGAGAGTAAAGAGCGAGTGGGGAGAAGAAAAAATTGATGAGAAAACTCCAAAGTGAAAATTGGTTTTTTCTTTTTCTCTCTGCCTCTCTCTCTCGCTCTCTCTCTCTCTCTCTCTCCCTCTCTCAAAAAGCTCGGTGTAATTTTAAAGTTCTTCTCTTTTTCTCACAGGAAAGTTTTTCATTTTTTCATTTTTTTCATTTTTTTTTTTACAATTTCGCTTTGATGATTGGGTTTTCTTTTTTCTTTTTCTAATTTATATCTTTCTTTTCTTTCGCTAATTAGATTTCCAATAATAATAATAATTATTATTATTATTATTACGATTTTTAATAATTGTAAAGAGAAGGGAAGAAAAAAGTATATATATTAAAAATAAAAAAAATAAAAACATTTATGTAATAGCGGCGGTTGTTTGTTTGTTTAATTTTCTAAAGACACGACGAATCTCACGCTATGACCTCCATTGTAATTATTACCTAACAAATTATTACCTTTTTTTTTTCGTTTTTAAACCGCTAATTAATTTTTCGTATTAACAATTTCATCTGCTACGTGGTGTGTATTTTTATAATCTTGAGTTTTTTTCACTTTTTTCCTCTTCCACTCTTTCTCTCCTTCTCTGTTTCTATTTTTTCCTCCTCTTTCCTCGCATTTTCCACAAAACATCTTCTCAAAAACATTTTACGAATAAAAAAAAAAAAAAGAAAATTTATTGCTACAACATAGAAAAACAAAAATTTTTATTTATTTATTTATTTATTTTTTTTTCCAAATCGTTCGTTTTTTCTTCATTTTTAATATCAAAAAAAAAAAAAAAAAAAAAAAACTCGGTCGGCGTCAGAATGTTTTCCTTTTTTCCTTTTTATTACATTCAAAATAAAAATAAAAAATCAAAAGTAATAAATTATGTTATTTATTACGGGGGAAAAAAAAATTTATTATGTAAATTATTAAATGATCAAGGATAAGTTAATAAATTTATAATAATAATAATAATAAATCTCGTCGATGGCGAATGAATGACGTAACACAAAAATAAAAAAATGACCGCATGTATCGCACAATCGAATAATAAATTAATTTATAACGATAATTTTTCATTAAATTATTATTATTATTATTACTTTTTGTTTTCGATACGAATCAAGTTAAAATTGCGATTCTCTCTTTGATGTTTGTTTGTTTGTTTTCGTCATATTTTTCAATTTGTTTTATTAATTTTTTTATTCGAAGTCAAACGGACGGAAGAACCGGAAGTTTGTTGCTATGAAATAAAATTAATTAACATATTGCTTGATTCGCTGTATTTTTATTTATCGATTAAAAAACAATCAATCAATCATTTGGAAAAGTTTGTACGTACGGTTGTTGTCATTTGCGACCGCGATCCGTGATAATCGTGAATTGGTAGTAATTATTTTACCGGAAGTGGACGAAACCCCGAGTCGTAAACGGAAGTTACGAAATGTAAATTTATTTAATTAAAAAAAAAAAAAAACAACGACGTGGGGACGGTTGTAACGATTTTAACAAATAATTAATTAATTAAAAATTCCTTAAGGAGTTGAATCCGCGAGTTTAAATTCGATTCTCGTAAGTAATTTTCCCGTGTTTCGCGGCGAATAATTTAAAAAAAAAAAAAAAATTTTCGGTTGTTTTCGGTTGTCGTCGTTTGCAACGATACGAAAGCACGAACCGAACTTTTTTTTTGTTGTTGTAAAACAATGTTTGTAACGACAAACAAAACATTTTGTTTTTTGTTTTGAACAATTAAAACGTACGCGATATGATTATTGTGCAGCAGATAATAATTCAAACCCCCCATTTGCCCGCTCGCCCCCCATCTCCCCATTCTTCAAAAAAGATACGAAAAAAAAATTTTTTTTTTTTCACGATGTTTTAAGCACGAAATCATTTTGGTACATATAATGCAAGGACGGTCACGGTTATTTACCAACAAAAAAAAAAAAACAAAGATGCTGAAATCGTACAATAATAATAATAATAATATGATATTTTCATTGTTTACCATTGTTTCCTATTATTATTATCATTAACATTATTATTTTTTTTTAACACTTTGGCTCACGACGAGTTTTTTTTTTAAATGTAAAATCATCCGAATCGTAATTATCATCATCATCATTATCACGTCTATTATTATTATTTTTTTTTATACACCAAAGGTCTGTATATTTAAACCGCAAAAATTTGTTTTCTTTTTTAATAAAATTGATTACGTAATAAATAAATTTTAAGGTTTTCTCTTCCTCCGTTTTGAAATACCTGAAAAATAATCACATTCGTCATAAATGATATTATTATCATCGTCATTATTATTATTATTATTTATCAAGTTATTACGTAATTTTTTTTATTATTAAAAATAACAACTCTGCATAATAATTTCAAGTGTTTAAATTTTTTTTATTTTTTTACCTTGATAATAATAATAATAGTAATGATACCGAAGGGGGGCAAAGAAAAAGAAAAAAAGAAAAACCTTGATTTTGTCATTATTATTATTATAATTATGACGTCGGTGTGATTATGTTCGAGCGAAAATTATTATTATTTAAAAAAAAAAAGGCGCGAAAACGAATTTTGAATTTTTTGTAAAAGATAAAATTTTATCATTTGTTTCCGTTTGATAAGAAACGATGCCGCATTGCTGATAAAATGCAGTGCAGTGAAATAATAATAAAACACAAAAACAAAATCATTACGTCAAAAAAGGAAAAGGATGACGTCAAATGTTACGCGGGGGCGGGGACGAGGGAGGGGAGAAGGCGAGAGAGGGGAGGAGAAAGGGATAAGAGGAGGAGGGAAAAAGGGAGGCGTTTCGTTTAATTTTTATGTGTTTTAAAAAATGTAGCAGCAATAGTAGTAGTAGATCGATTCGACGGGTATCAAATTAACCGGAAATGGCCATTTTTTTTTTTGTAAAATAAAACTACAATTAAAATTTATGAAATTGGAATGAGCTCGAGTATAAATTAATTCGTTGAACCGTAACGAAAAAAAAAAATTTCCTTTTTTCTCCCATTAATTGTCACGATGCGATAATTACAAATAACGAATGTTGTTGTTACCGTTTGTATAATTAATTGTTGCAGTCAAACAAACAAACAAACACAAAACAATTTTTTAAAATTTAATCTACAATTTGTGTGATTTCTAATAATAATAATAATAATAAAATGGTGGAGGTTCGTTGGAAAGGATAGGAAAGGAAAATTTTTTTTTATTTTCCCTAAACTAAAAAGTGAAACTTTCCAGATTTTTTTTCCCCGTTTTTTTCTCCAGGATTTTTAATTAAAAAAAATTTTTTTTGTTTTCTCTAGTTGTTTGTTGTTGTTGTTGTTAGTTTTGCAATTTTTTTTTTCTATTTCATCCAATTTTTTTTTTTTCTCCAGTGGAAAACTACCAAACTCGTTCCAAAAAAAAAATGAGCTTCAAGCTTTTCTTTTTTTAATTTCGCTTTTTTCTTTTTCCTTGTAATTTAAACTTTATAATTACTCTTAAAATTTTTATTATCATTATTATTTATTATTATTTATTATCATTATTATTATTATTTTTTCGTGAAAATTTTCCCCTTTTTTTCTAACGGGAACAAATGTGTGAACCCTCATAAGAATTTTTAAACATTTATTTTTAGGATCATCTCAGGAAAACTAATTCCCGAGGGATGAATGTTATGCTGTTGTTGTTAGTATTATTATTATTATTATTATTATTATTATTATTATTATTATTATTATTATTATTATTATTAATTTAATTAAAACTTTGTTTGTTATATGATTAATGTTTTGTCGAGTTTTTCTATTTTTTTTTTTTTTTTTTTTTTGTGAATATTTTCTCGTAAACAATCGACGCACAATCTTGCGTTTAATTTATTATTATTATTATTATTTTTTAAAAAGAGGAAAAAAAATGAATTGAAATTTTTAAAAAAAAATCACAAAGGAAAAAAAAAATTTTTAATCTCTATTTTTTTTTTTTTAAACCGGAAATACACCGAATCAAAAAGAAAAAAAAGAAAAATGGAGGTTTCAAAAACGCATGAATGTAAAGGATTTCATTTAAAGATCAAATAATAAATAAAAAAAAAAAAACGACGAAATAATAAAAAAGGAAAAAATTTTTTATTTTAACGAGGGCAAAACCTTTTTTTTCTTTTTTCTTTACTTTTGAATTTTCCTCCAGAAAAGAAAAGAAAAGAAAAGGAAAATGCGGTCGGAGTACTATGATAAGAACTTTAATTTTTCCTTCTTTTTTTTTCATTTTTCTTTTGATTTTTAAAAACGTTTTTTTTTTTTTTTTTTCAATCGACAACAGGTACGAATTTAATTGTTGACGTCACGTTAAAAAAAAAACTATAATTTTTTTTTTTTTTACCGGTGTGTGAATCATTCATTTTTTTATAATAAGAATACATACAACAACAACAATCACAACCACCATTTAATGTTTGGTTTTTCCAATTCGATGACATAATTTTTTGTATTGGAATTTTTTTTTTTTTCTCGCAATCCGACGTCGATGATGAACATGTATTTATAGGGACTCATTCCAACGTCGTGGAATTAGATAAAATTATTATTATTATTACGTATCTCATCGCTCTTGAGGTTGCTAAATTGTTTTTTAATATGAATGTTTTCGTGATAACAACAACAACAAATATGAAAATCAAATTGAAAAATTCTAATTATACGAAAAAATTATCATTATTACTATTATTATTATTTTCGTGTTTTTCATTCTTTCCGATAATTCGATGGGAAAAATGTTCACAAGACTTTTTATCAAATTGTTTTTTTTCTTATCACTAAAATAATTCGGCGTCGTTACATATTTTGAATGAATGGATAAAAAAAAAATTGATTTGAATTTTTTTTTCCAGTTTTTTTTCTCCATACGAATCGAATAGTGAAAATTATTTTCCGAATCGCGATCCAGTATAATCATAATGTGAATAATTTATTAAATAAACTTCTCCAGGCTATTCGGGGAAAGGGGAGGGAAGGGGGAAATATAAAATATGTATATATTTTCTTTTAGCGAAATTTTCCGAAATGAATTTTGCAATGTGAAAATTTTCATTATTTTTTTTTTCGATAAAAGATGGCGTTGATCACCGTTTAACGTTTTTTTTAACGATTTAAATTTATTTGTTATTGTTATTATTATTATTATTATTTTTTCATCACTCGAAGAAAATTGTTTATTAATTCATTTACGAGAGAAAGAAAGAAAGAAAGAGAGAGAGAGAGAGAGAGAGAGAGAGATATGTATCGCATGCATTGATAAAAAGGAAAAAAAATAATCGAAATCATATTGAATTTATTTATTGCATTCTAGTTACACGACGCTTCCTCTTGTGCTGCTCTGTGAATTTTCCACGAAAAAATGAAAATCCTATAAATTATTACCCGGATTATTATTATTATTATTATTATTTTTCGATTTACTTATTTATTTTTAAATATACACATATATATTTATTTACATAAATTTTCTTTCGTTCGTTTTTATTTTTTTTTTTTACTATTAATTCAAAAATTAAAAATTCGGCGATTTAATTCCGGTCGGCGGTGGGAGTAGGAAAGGAAAAAAGACAAAGGAAAGGAAAGGAAAGAAAAGAAAAGGGAAATTTTTTTTTCCATTTTCATTTTCATTTCATTTCGAATTTTTCTCCATTTGTTTTTCTTTTCCCTTATTTTTCTTTTCTTTCTCTCTTTTTTTTTCGTTCTGTGTTTCGAGTCTCGTTTTTTTTTTTTTTTTAAAGTGTTTTCCTCTCCCTCTTTTTCTTTCTTTATTTCACGTTTTAATTTGAGGCTGGCCTCATTAAAATTCCGCCGTTTTTAAATTTTTAAAAAATTTTCACGGAAAGATTTGAAAGGCTTAGTTTAAAAAAAATTTAATGTTGTTTAAACGATTAAGAAAGAAAAAAAATAAAAAAAATAAGAAAGTACGTTTTCAAATGAAATTAAAAGGAGAGAGAGAGAGTGAGTGAGAGTGAAAGAGAGAGAAAGAGAGAGAAAGTCGAAAACGTGTTTTAAACAAAATATATTAATTATATATATATCCATATAAAAAAAATAATTAAATAATTGCAAAAGAAAAAAAAAAAAGCAGTAGAAACACGTTTAACGAGTGCGTGTCGTTGGTGTTGTAAATGTCGTCGTCGTCATCGTCGTCATTTTCGTCGTGTAAAACATTAAATGGTGATAAATTTTATTCTGGAAATTTCCAATCGAAACTTGCTTGCTATTAATGCCTCAAGTTGTCGTCGTCGTCGTCGTCGATCGAGTTTTTACATTTAAAAAAAAAAAAAATTTTCCTTTTCCTTTCTCTCTTTTTTTTTTAATCATTCATCGTCTGCTGCTTCTGCTCATTATAATTTTTTATTTTCTCTCTTAATAAAACTAAAATAATTTTTTTTCTTTTTTTTTTGACATAAACAAAACTATCGAAAAAGTTTTCAAGTGTGTGTGTGCGTGCGTGTGTGGGTGTATCGAATCACTGAACATTTCGACTTTTGCTCCCCCCCCAAAAAAAAAAAGTTTAAATTTTTTTCTGAACCGGTTAGTTTCGAACAATTTTTTTTTCCCTTCGTATCCCGAAACAAAATTATTATTATTATTATTATCAAAGTAAAAATGTCTAAAACACACACACGTGAATGAAGTTTAACCGACTGTGAAAGAAAAAGAAAAAAAATTTTTTGTTTAAATTATAATAAGTTGTAACTTTGGGTTTTAAAAACATTTGAACGGATTTTTCGGTTGATTGACTCGTTTAGAAAAAGTAGGGAGAAAGGGAGGAAGGGGGGAATGTTGAGGAATTTTTTTTATTTAACTTTGCTGCGGTTTATATATCGCCTCCCACCCTCGAGCAAAAGAGTTTTTAAACTAATCAAACGAAGGAACCGAAATTTTTTTTTTTAAAAAAGATGAAAAATGATAGAAGACCCTTTAAACCATTTTTAAATTATTTAAAATTTAAAAAAAAAAATTTGTTTGTTTTAAACGGAAACGGAAACAAATCGTTAAAAAAAATTCGCGCCACGAAATTATCGACTCGTATTTTTGTTTTTGAAAAATTTTCTTTGTTTTTCTTTCCCCCTTTTCCATTCCTTTTCATCCCTTTCTTCCTCCCTCTCTTCCTCCTCTTGAGTGTTGTTTTCCGTCACATCTTTTTCGATTTTTAAAATGTTATTGCCTCCCCGACGGAAAAAAAGGAAAAAAAAATTTTCTTTTCTTTTCTTTTTTTTCTCAGCAGATTTTCTTTTTTTTTTCTGGCGTAAACCGAACGGAGAGAAAAAGGGAACGAATTATCCACAAATAAGAATTCCCGAGAGCAAAATACGTATTCACACGAAGTTAACATTTTTTGTAATTTTTTTTCTCTTTCTTTCTCTCTCTTACTTTTTCCGCTTTCGCTCTTCTCCCCCTCCCCCACCCCTTCACTCCCCGTTTTCTCTTGTTTTAAGTTTAATATTCCAGGATTTTTTTATACCATCCTTAAAAAAGAAGAAAAGAGTTAATATTTCTTATATTTCTTTTCTTTTCTTTTTTTTTCCGTATTTCACATCGGAAAATTTTATTTTTATTTATCACGTAAAAAAACGCGTTTGTTTTTCCAGGTTTTTTTTTTTTTTTTTAAAAAGAAAAGAAATGTGAAACCTGGAAAATAAATTTAAAAAAAAAAAAATTATTATTATCATTATTACGTCGGTAAATTTTTCTTTTAAAATTTTTTTGAAAAAAAAAAAAACAAATTAAGAAAATTTTCTTTCGATAGTTAGACGTAAGAAAAATTAAAGAGAAAATGAAAATTATCATCATTATTATTATTATTATTAATGGAGTAACGCGATGACAACTTTTTGCTGTTAAAAAAAAAAAAAAAGATTTTAAAGTTTGTCACATCTTGAAATTTATTGTAAATATACAAGAATTTTAAATTAAAGTTTGTTTGTTTGTTTGTTTTTTTCTTTTTATTATTATTATTATTATTTTCTTTGATTTGTTTAAAAATTTTTATAACTTTTTTTTTGTTTTGTTCTGTATGTGGGTATTTAAAAACTAGAGGGGAAAAGTTTAAATTGTGACGTCACGAATAATTTTTCTTTTTACCACATTTGGAAAAGTATTACAAGGGCAAAAATATTTTTTAAAAAAATGACTCGATGAAGGTTTTTTTTTTTGCAAAGTCGAGGAAATCGTGATTTTTTGTTTTAAAAAGAAAAACATTTTAAAACCACGTGACTTTTTTTTTTAAATAATTTTTTTTGTTTTCTTTGTTATCAGGGTGAAAATTCGAGGATGGATTCGTTTAGAAAGCTTTGGCTGTTGATATTTCTCGGTGCCGGCGTACTTATGCTCCAATATCATGTTTCGACAACGTGGAACACGACAAACATTTCCGTACCATCATCGTATTCTTCTGCTTCCACGAGCGGAAGTGAAGAAATCGTTCAAGCCGTCGTATCGAAACTTCAATTGGATACTTCGATAGTCAACGTAGTCGGTAAATAAAAAAATAATAATAATAATAGTAATAATTAATAATTATGCATTTTTTTTTTTCATTCGTTCGTGTTTGGTTGTTTGTTTTCATTCGTGACTTTATTTGCATTAGAGAGTTTTAAACTTGTTCTTGTGACACTTTTTTTTTTTTTTTGTAATCAATAAATCGATAAAAAAAAATTTAAAACTAATCAATATGCGGAAACGAATCGTTAAAAAATTATTATTATTTATTTATTTATTTATTCATTTAAAACGCATCAAATTTTATAATTTAAGCCGGTGAAAAAGAAAAAGAAAAATAAGGAAGAAGGAAAACGATGAATAAAATTAGGCAAAATCCTACATTTTATTGATTTTTTGTTTTGATATTAATAATAATAATAATAATATTAATCCGTCGGAATTTTTTTTTATTCTTTTAATGAGAAAAAAAAAAAAAAATTTTTTTTCTCCCTTTTCCCTCTTTTTTTTTTTTTTTAATGAGATTTTTGTGTAATTAATTATATAATTAATGATCATAAATTAAATAAAACCGTTTTTTTCTCACCCCCTTCGCACACCCCCCGGCCTTCCCTCCCTCTCCCCGTTCTCGACACTCGCGTTATTCTCGTTCCACGAACATCGAAACCGTAAACTTTTCTCTCCCCGATTTTTCGTAAAAAAAAACGTATAATCAATAATTCGATAACGTTAGGAAAATGCCTAAATTAAATTTTAAGGCGTTTTTTTTTTAATTGGGAAATTGGGGAGATGAGGAGGAGGGAAGGAAGAAGAGAAGGAAAGAAGGGAAAACGCGGCGATAATATATTGCGGGTGATAAATTTAATTTAATTTAATTTAAATTTTTTTTTTTTTTTTAATACGAAATTAATTAATTGTAATTTTTTTTTTTTAATTGATCGCGATGCATTGAATTTTAAATTTTCGGATCAATTATTACGTATTTGAAATTAATAATAATGATGATGATAATGATGATGATGATGATGATTTTTCTTATTGTTTTTCAATAGATTCGGAAAAAAAAAATTTTAACTCGCGACGGAAACGATGAAAAAAAAATTTTTTTTTTTATTAAAAAAGTTTTTTATTGTTTTTCTTTCGTAAAGTTTTATTATTATTATTATTATTATTATTATTATTATTATTATTATTATTGTTTCATTTCGTTTTTTAAAAAAAATCTATATACGTTATCACTGTAATGATAAAAACGTAAATAAGTTTTTCCCCGTAAAGTTTTTTCGTTTGTTTTATTTTTTGATTTTAAATTTAAAATTTTTTGTTTCCGTTTCCCGCGCTTACGAATTTTCTTTAAAAAAAAAAAAAATTTTTATTCATACTGGAAAAGTTTTCATTTTTTTTCTACATAAAATTTGATTTAAATTCAAGGAAATAATTTTATTTTATTATTATTAAGGTAAAAATTATTTATTTAAATTTAGAATTTCCCAAAAAAAAAATTACAAGTCACGAAGTCACCCGAAATCATTTTCTCTTATAATTATTATTATTATTTATGATAATTTTTCACCTCTCCTTCCACGTCCCGGAAATCAAAATTTTATTGTGTGACGTCATTTTTCACATCAATTTCTCATTCATATAAATAAAATTTTTTTATTGAATTTTTTCGTAGGAATTTCCGTTAATTATCACAACAACTACCGCCAAAAGAAATAATAATAATAATGATGATGATGAAAACTTATTTTTCAGGTAAAAAATACATACAAGAATTGGCGTTGCAAATAAGTAGAGAATTGATATCGTCGTCAAAAGGCTGTGATTATTCAATATCGAATACAATCGAATGGCCGGAACCGACATTATATTTGATAACTCCGACCTACAGGAGACCGGAACAACTCGCAGAATTGACGAGAATGGCTCAAACTTTGATGCACGTGAGAAATCTCGTTTGGTTGGTCATAGAGGATGCAAATTCGACGACGGAATTAGTGACAAAACTTTTGGATAAAACGGGAATCGAATATCATCACATGATAGGTGAGACAGAGACAGACAGAGAGAGAGTGTGTGATAATAAAATGCACAAAACAAACGAGAAAAGAGAAAACATTTTACGAACCTCTTTAGACCAATGAGCTGTTAAATCTAGTGTCACTTCATTAATATTAAACATCGAACGTGGCACCAACGGCCACGAAAATATTAGAAAACATCGTTTTAAATAATTCATCAACTTTAAGAAATAAATAATTTATTACATGACCCAAATGTATAAGTGTACACAAATCGGTAGGGGACGGGAAGGGGGGAGGGGGATTTCGTCTTTTCGGAATGTAAATACGGTACAGACACGCGCACTCACACACACGCACACCCCTCGTTACAAGATGTATCAAATCGGAAATTGAATCACTTTTCATTCGTTATTTGATACCGACGAAGAGTCGCGCGTAATAATTTATTTACTCAAAATGATTATTATTATTATTTTCTTCTTATTTTCAGCTCCCATGCCTGAACAGTTCAGAAAGAAAAAAATAAAACCCCGCGGGGTTTCAAATAGAAACAGAGGATTGGAATGGATAAGAGCAAACGCGACAAAAGGCGTTCTATATTTTGCCGACGATGATAACACATACGATATATCACTTTTTCAAGAGGTAAATAAAAAAAAAGTAAAACTATTAAATAAAAACTTAGCAGACGTTTTTTCATTACTTGCACGAATCGGAGTTCACGTAAATGATAATAATAATAATAAGTTTTTAAAAAGGAATGTGTGTGTCGTCTGCAATAAGAATTTTCTCTCTCTTTTTTTTCTTTTTTTTTTGCGTGTAATAAAATAATTTAAATTAAAATGTAACGCGTATGTAATGCGTATTACTAGTGACACGACGATTTGTTTGTCGTTTGTTTATTTTTTTTTTAAACAAACGACAAACGGGTAAAACTTTTCATCATGTTTCGTCATCTGTTATTATTATTTTTTTTTTCTTACGAGATTTACTTCCGGCGAAAAAAATTTAAAAAAAAAAGAAAATTCGAAAGGTTTTTCATCTTAATTTACAAAAAAAAAAAAAAATTAAAATTAGCAGACGATATTTTTTTTCCTGTTTTTGTAAAGTTTTTCTTTTTTTTCCCGGAATATTTTTTTATCCGTTAAAAAAAAAAAAAAGAAAAATTTATTTTCCTCTTTTTTCTTTTTCTTAACTTCTTTTAACCTTTAACGACTTTGGAAAACTTTTTCTTTTTTTTTATCGGAAAAATAATAAAAAAAAAGAAAATTTTCTAAAATGTAACGCGAAATTCCCCTACCCCCACTTTCCTGTCGCACCCTTGACACCCTTCCCCCACTCCCATCCCCACCCTAACTCCCTCTCACCCGCACATCCTTCACGGCTCCTTCCGTCTAAATTTTTCTTTTTTTTTTTGTTAATTAAAATAATAATAATGATAATAATAACGATTTTTAACATTTGCGTGACGACACACAAAAAAATAAAAAATTTGGGGGAGGGAGGAGAAAAGAAAAGCGGGAGAGCGGGGGAGTGAGAGGGGGGAGAAAAAAATTTTTTTTTATTCTCTCAACTCAACTTTTCAACTTTTTTTTTTTTTTTTTTTAAACTCGACAACAACAACAACAACAAACGGTGGAGAGAAAAAAAAAAAGTTTTCAATTCAATACGCTAATATAGATTTCACTTAAAGTTAAACTAATTGAACTTTTTTCTTTCTCTCTCTAAAATTCCGTTAAGTTTTTTCCGTTACACGCAATCGAGAATTTTCAACGGGAAGAAAATAATAATAATAATGATGATGATGATGAAGATAAGAGGGAAATGCAAAAAAAAAAAAATAATTTTTAATTATTTTCAACATTTTGAATAGTATTATTACGTATGCGTGAGTGCGTGCGTGTGTGTACACGTGCGCGTAATTTAGTTTTAATTACGAAACACAATTTGGTGCTGACGTTCTTGTTGTAGTTGTTGTTTGTTGTTGTTGTTGTTGTTGTTGTTAGAGTTAGTTGTAAAAAAAAAAAAAAAAAAAAAAAACTTTGGATTGATTTTATACTTATCGATCAGTGGAATTGTCCAGAACCAATCAAAAATTATCCTCAAGGGATCAAAGTTGAGAGAGAGAGAGAGAGAGAGAAAACAAGAAAACTTTTCCGTTTTCTGTTGAACGAAATTATTTATTCGATTTTTTTTCTCTCAAAAAAAAAAAAAAAAAAAAAAAATTTTTTTTTCTTATAGTCTATTGCTTCTCAACAGACGGTAATTTTTTATTATTATTATTATCATCATTTTGTTTTTTATTACCGTGAAAGTTTGAAAAAAAAATTTTATTGAATTCGAGATGAATGAGATGATCGAGAAAAAGAGAGAGAAATGAAGAGTGGGGGCGGGGAAAGGGGGGAAAAGGAAAGTAAGAAAATCCAGAGTAGAAAAAAAATTTAATGGACTTTTTTTTTTTACTTTTTATTACCAACCGATTGTCGTAAAAATTAAAGATGGCGGTCGTGGTGGTAGTAATAGAAAAGGTGTGGGGGGCCCCGCGTAAAAAGTTTTCCCGCAAAAATTCAAAACTTTAAGTGGACGCCCCGAAAAAGGAAAAATTGGTCACGAAAATACTGTTGGAGAAAAAAAAAGTTACGGTCAAACTCGTGGAAAATTTTATTTTTCATTCGATTTTCCTTTTTCCGGTCGCGGAAAATTAGTAGGGGTCAAAAGGAGGAAATTGTAATAATAATAATAATAATAATAATAATAAAATTTTACGTCGCACGAATGCAGTCCGTTTTTTATCGTAAAAAAAAAAAAAAATTCGTGCCATTTTTTTTTTTATATTTTTTTTTCTGGAATTTTACTGGAATGCTGGAGAAACAATATATTGAATTTTATTTCGGTTCAATGATTCAATAAAATTTATCGATTTGATAAAAAAAAAATTTTTTTTTTGATGACCTCAACGAAACGTTTGTCATATTATTTTGATTGGCATAAAAAAAAAGAAAATGGGTAAAATTCAAAAACGTTTAAATTTTCCGGTAAAAAATGTAAAAAAAATTATTATATTCTGTTGAGAGTCAAAAAAGAAAGGAAAGGATGAAAGGAGGGGGAAGAGGAATGAGAGGAAGAAAAAAGAGGAAAAAAAGGTTTAGAAAAAAGGAAAAAAAAGGGGGAAAAGGTCGAGACTTTCCACGAGAGCTGAAGAAAACCTACGCAGACGGGATAAATACGTAAATTTTTTATGATTTTTAAAAATGCAAAACTTAAAAACAGGGTGGGGGTGGGGGGCGGGTTGGGGGGGGGCGGAAAGAGAAAATACTTTTTCCAAAAGGTTGAAGGTTTTGTACGTTGAGTATTTGACCGTGAAAAAAAAGAGGGGGAGGAATAAAAAAAAAACCTAAAAAGCTAAAATAAACAACGTAAAAGATATGGAAGAGAGAGATTTTTTTTCTGAGAGGGGAGAGGAAGAGGGGAAGAGAAACGAAAAAAAGAAACCCTGACGAAAGTGGGGAAGGAAGGGGGAGGAGAAATTTTAACTTTTCAAAATTAAATCGTATTCGATTCAGTTTAAAAAAAAAAGAAAAATTTTATAAAATGTTCGTTTGACGTTTGCCGCACGTTTGCCGTTTTTTTTTTAAATGGGGGGCGGAAAATTAAATTTGTTTTTTCACTTTTACGTAAAGTCAGTCGATAATGATTATTATTCTATTTAGACTTAAAAAAAGGCGGCAAACTGTCTGCTCCAAGTCATTTTTTTTTGTCGCCTCCAGGAAAAAAAAAAAATTCAATCTGTTGTCCTTTGGAAAATTACTTTCGAAATTTCTTTTTTTCGACTTTTAACAACCTAAAAAACAAACAACGCCATTTTTTTTATATATTACGTCATAATTTTTATTTCATATATTTTTAATAAATATTTTCACAAGAAAAAAAAGAAAAAAAAAATGGGAAATGGGAAAAAAATTATATGAGGCTGGGTATCAGTTTAAACCATCTGGAATAAAAAAAAGTTTTATTACTGGAAAATAAAAATGATTTTTTTTAAAACTCTGGAAAAGAGTGGAAATAAAAAAAAAATTTAATTTTTTTTTAAACGTTGACGTCGATCAGATCAGGTGCGAAAAAAAAATTTTTTTTTTTTTTTCTATTTATTGGATTTCATGCGG
This sequence comes from Pediculus humanus corporis, assembly GCF_000006295.1. NCBI lineage: Eukaryota > Metazoa > Arthropoda > Insecta > Psocodea > Pediculidae > Pediculus > Pediculus humanus. The sequence continues at coordinate 550,296 of NW_002987010.1, forward strand.
AAAATTTTGTTTGGTTTTTTTTTTTTTAAATTTCGTTTCCGGTTGAGAGTAAAAATATTTTCACATTCAAACATTGGAATCGGATAAGCAAGGAAATGAGTGCGAGTGTGTGTGTGTGAGAGAGAGAAGGAAATTCCCGAAAAAAAAAAAATAAGGATAATGATAAAATAGAAAAAAATTGAAATTCGTTTCGCCTTGTTGGGGAGGAAAATTCACGTTTTCCGGTTTTTCTTTTTTTTCTTTCTACCCTAAAATCGTTCTTTATAAAAACCAAGTTTTTCATTCCCCTTTTGGGAAATGACACATTCGCCCTTTCCCTTTCCCCTCCCCTCTTCCATCCTTTCTCCGCTCCTCTTCTTTCCCTTTTCCCCGTTTGTCTTTACTACGTTCCCTCGACAATCACAATTCTAATTCACTTTCCCTTAATATTTCAGAGACTTAGTTTATCAAAAAAAAAAAAAATCCCCCTTTTTTTTTTCTTATAAAAAAAAAAACTTTTTGTTATAAATAATTCGGTCGTTTTCCCGGTTTTTATTTATTTATTTATTTATTTTCGATTTAAATTTAAAAAATAAATAAAATTTGCCTTGTCCAGTTTTTTTTTTTGTTTTATTTTAAAGTTTGTAAATCCATTTTCTCTTCACTTATCGATTCGAAATGAAATTTTTTTTTCAATTTATAAAAAAAAAAATAATTTAATTTAATAATTTAATTTTTAAAACTAAATCGAATTTTTTAACGGATTCAAAATAAAATTTGAAAAAAAAATATAGAATTTACCGGGGAAGGCAAAGCAATAGGAAGAATTCGAAGCGATGGAAAGTAAATAAATAAATTAAAAAAAATTTTTTTTTTTAAGGTTGGCAACCTTGTGATTTTTCCAGTTTAGAAAAAATAAATTACACGAGTCATTTTTTTTGTTTTTTCATGCGAAAATATTACGATTTAATATTATAATATAATTTTTTATTTTTACGCGATTGTCTGTTTGCTGTTTATTATTATCATCATCATTATTATGATTCTTTTTCCCCGATAAAATTAGGTATATCGGATTTATATTCAAATTGTCGGGGATAAAGAGAGAGAATGATTTAAAAGCATTTTCGTGTCACAAGTCATTCATTCATAATGTTTTTAACTCGAAAAAGGAAAACAAAAAAGTTTTTGAAATCTCATTTAAAAGAATGAAAACCCGTCGACACACGCGCACACACACGTGGTGCACGTGTGTCTTTTATCATTACACGCATATTTCATTTATATAAAATTCTAATACGATAATAATATAAAACTAAAAGGAAAATATATATACATTTATATGTTATTTACTATTTATTTTCAAACTATTATTATTATTATTATGAGTAATGACGGCATTTAATTCGTCACCATTTTATTCCATTAGTGGTAGTTGTAGTAAAAAAAAAAAAAAAAAAAAACTTTGTAATACGTTGTCACAAGTTGGGAGGAAAATGGAAAAGTTTTTCTATCTCTTTCTCTTTCCCTCTCTCTCTCCCTTTCTCTTTCTCTCTCTCTCTCTCGATTCGTTAAAAATCAATTTTTCTTTTTTTTTTTGATGATTGAAAAAATGTAATTTTTTTTGTTTTTTTGTTGTTTTCAGATACGAACGACTAAAAAGGTTTCCATGTTTCCCGTTGGCCTTTGTACGAAATTCGGCGTGAGTAGTCCGGTTGTTAAAAATGGAACTTTTGCCGGTTTTTACGACGGTTGGTTGGGAGGACGAAAATTTCCCGTCGACATGGCGGGTTTTGCAATCAATTTAGATTTTTTACTCAAGGTGGGTGAGTGCGTGTACACGTGTGCACGTGTGCGATTCGCGATCACGCACGTTTAATCTCATTTATGTGTGGTGAGAGAGAGAGAGAGAGAGAAAAAAAAAAATCAGCCACGATGATGCAGATGGAAAATTTACCCTAAAAATTTTAACGAACGGGGGAAAAGGGGGTGGGGGGGTTTTTCTTCCTATTCCGAAAAACAAATTACGTTTTTGTTAATTTTTTTTTTTGGTTTTTTTTGTTGGGGAGGTTTTTGGGGTTTTGTTTTTACTTCGTTTGGTTTTGACCCTAGTTTTAACCCCTCTTTGAAAAATTTTATTAGATTTTTCCTTTTTTCCTTTTTTTCTTTTTATCGTCCAAACCCGAATTTAGTAAATTGAATTTCGTGTGTTGATAATTTTTCCGTTTAAAACTGTACGTCGTCGACATTTTTTTTTTTACAATTTCAGACATATATGTAACGAATGTAGTGGTTCTAGTGATAGTAGTGGTAGTAGTTGAAGTAGTGGCAGCAGCAATAACGACAAACGGTTTTAAAAATTAACGCGAATGACATTTCTTTCCATGAAGTGTCATTAAATTTCACGATTTTCGTTTTTTTTCTTTTCCTTTTTTTGGTAAATTATGCATTTCCTTTGTCAAATGTATAATTTATTCGTTGCACATACACACAAAAAAAAAATAAAATGTAACGTTTGACGTCGTTCCTTAAAAAAACGGAAAAGTTGAATTTTCAATGAAAACGTTATAAATTTTTATTTTACTGACTGACGACTGACGTTTGTTGTCTTTTACCCGTCAAATAATTTTTATCTATATATAATAATAATAATAATAATTTTTTTATTTAAATTTAGAGACCAAAAGCTTCGATGCCTTACAAACCTGGATTCGAAGAAGATGGATTCCTAAGAAGTTTATCGCCTTTCGAACCTAAAGAAGTCGAATTAAAAGCCGATAATTGCACAAAGGTAATTTAAATTAATATTTAAAATTTCGATGATGATGACGATAATCATTCGATTGACATCTTTTCGATTCGAAGATAAGAATGTTATCTATCTTTTATTTTTATTTACAATTTCCTATTTTAAAATATTATTATTATTATTATTATTATGATTAGTACGATAATAAATTTTCGGAAAAGTTTTTTTTTCGATGGCCTTTCGAACTAAAAATACCCAAAACTAACGACGAATTGTGGTGGTAAGAACCACCAAAAAAAGGAAAACGATGAGGGGAGGAGAGGAGAGTGGAGTGGAGGGGGCCACACACAAAAGGGTAAATTGAACGTGTAGGTAAAAAAAACCGCAAAACCTTTGACTTGTGTTGAAACCTTTGTTGTTGCTATTGTTACCTTTTTTTTTGTTTTTCGTTTCCCCCCCTCCCCCTCCCTTTATCTTGTCATTAATTAATTAAACATTTTCTTATTTGTAAATATTTTTTTTTTGTATTCATTCCGTTAAAATTATTATTATTATTATTATTACTATTAATTTCCTTTTAAAATTTCCTTTAAAAATTATATTTTCCGAAAAGAAAATTTTACAAAAAATTATTAATCGATCATTAGAGACATCTATTGTGATTTTTAATAATTATTTTAAGTAGAATTTTCATCATGGCCGCGCAATTAAATATTTATATCAAATGATTTATAAATATATATATATATATGTATATTTATTGCGATGTCGTGTCGTGTCGTGTTGCGTGTGTGTGTGTGTGTGTGTGTACGTACGTGCGACACATGGCGAATATAATATGGCTGACGTAGTTTTATGGAAGGTCACGAACTTTAAACTTTTCGAACGTCGACCCCGTAATTATTCACGTTTTTATTATTATTATTATTTATTTTTAGATTTAAATCAAAATGAAATAATAATAATAATAATACTATTTTTTAATTTTCCTCTTTTTGTGGAACCGGCGAATTTTTTTTTCGCATATTATTATGATTATGTTGATGATGATGATGATAATAATAATGATAATGATTTGGTTACAGATTTTAGTCTGGCACACGCAGGCTAGAAAAAACGAGCCTTCAGCAGCCGTCGATTTTAACAAATATGGAAACACAAACATAATTAAATTGAAAAAAATCCTCGTTTAGCATTCAAAAGAAAATTTGATGGCGAGCTTCCTTATTGACGGCCTAACCGAACGTCAACGTCAACAACCAGCAACAGCGACAGCAGAAGCAACAGCAAAAGCAACGGCAACAATTAATTTTATATTTTATTTTATTTTTTAATTTGAAATATTGCTTTGACGTTTTCTAACGTTAAAAAAAAAAAAAAACGTCAAACGTAACGAATAAATAAAAAACGAATGATTGAATGAATGAATGGATGAATGAAGGAAGGAAGGAAGGAAGAAGCGAACGAATGAATGAATGAATAAATCAAATGAATGAATCAGGGTTTCGATAATGGAAATTGAAAAAAAAAAAAAAATTTCCTTTTTTTTTTTTTTTTTTTGTGTAAGTTTCCCCCCCGAAAAAGACTGAACATAAATGTTTATTATTATTATTATTATTACTATTATTACTATTCTTATCATTATTATTATTATTATTTTATTTTTATTTTTTTTAATATCAAAAAATAGGCAGTAATTGTGTAAATGTACATACGAAATGTAGATTTCTTTTTTTTTTTTTCGGAATGACGTCATTGTCGTCATTACGTGTACTACGCTGCGAAAAGCTTTCTTTATATAGATATGATGATGATAATAATAATAATAATAATAATGATAATAATGATAAATTAAAATGCTTCTTAAAAACCGTCGGAAACGTTTTTAAGAACGAATTCTTATTATTACTATTACTATTATTATTATTATCATTACTACCATTACTATAGTTATTTTGTATTACTATTATTATTATTATTTTTTTTTTTTTTATTTAGATTATAATTTTATAAGTAGGGAGAGATTTATTTAATTATCGAACATAACCCGTTTAACCATATCCGGTTTTTTTATTTGTTTTTTTTTGGGGGGAAGGAGGGAGGGTAAATTTTTTTATGTGTTTCGTTATCATTATCACGTCGTATTCGCATTTGAACATTATAAAAAATATGCGTGTATGTGATGAAAACTCTCTCACTCACACACGTGCGTACCACAAACGATTTTTAACGCGTAAAAAAATTAAATTTATTATTATTATTATTATTACTATTATTATTATTATTAACGCGTGCGTTTTTTCTCTTTTTTTTATACGTAAGTTATTTATAAAAATTATTAATGTTTAATAACATATACAATTTTGATTTAGTTTTTAATATATATAAATATACACAGACAAATATAAAAAATGATTTTTTTTTCCCGCCATGATGATGATAATAATAATGATGATGATGATAATAATAAATAAGTTAACGACTACCTTAATAAAGTTCCAATCGTTCGACAGGAAATAATAATATTAAAAAAAATTAACGAAAAATAATAATAACATGAATCGTACTAAAATTGTAAATAATAATAATAACAATGATAATAATAATAATAATAATAATTAAGTAAATAGTATTTCATCGAGCGAGAGAGAGAAAGAGAGAAGAAATAATAATAATAATGGAATCTTTGGAAATAATAAAAGCGATAATAAAACATGTGAAAAAATTAACAACGACGACAGGATCGAATAATAATAATAACAATAACAACCATAACAATAATAATAATAATAATAATAATAAATCAATAGATTCGAGGTTAAATTTAAACGACGTAAATATAATAATAAAAATAATATTGAAATTTTTTTATTTTATAGGACCGTTAATAATAACAGTTTTAATTTATCAATATTTAAAATATTTATTAATAATAAATGCAAAAGAATATGAAAGGTCGATACGGGGAAGGTACGGATACATAAAAAAAATGAACAAAAGATTAAAATTATTGGTTAAAAAACACGGGAACATCTATTTCCGGTACATGCCTATGAATCACGGCGTCACACTTCCGCAACCTTACACTCTATTCGTTGCTATTAAAGAAATATTAATGGATACTGACAGGCCAGGTAAGATTTCATCTCGGTCGATCCATCGATTAGGATCGTTTAAATAGAATTCATCCATATTATTATTATTATTGGAAAATGCGGGGGTGGGAAGAAAATACGTTTTCTTCAACTGAGGTGAAAGAGAGAGGAGGGGAGGGGGTCATCATCATTTGAAAAAAAAATTTTGTGGATATTTTTCAGCTACACGTGGAATACGTAAAAATTTCTTATTCGATCTAACGCATAATAACGGAGGAGGAGGTGGAAGTGGTGGTGGAAACGAACCGGAAATATATAAATTATTAGAAAAAAATAACGAAAGGGATAATTTCGATTACGATAACGGAAATGATGATAGTAATGATGACGATGATGATGATGATAGCGATCCGTTATCGAATTTTAATATCGATATAATGAAATGTAGCAGAGAATTAATTATACAAGGGATAAAAGATTTTGAAATTATGTTTACCGTATTTAAAGTCCTCGAAACGGTACTGGACGATTCCGACGAATGATAATGATAATTTTTCTACGTCATTTAATGTCGGTGAGAATGGATAAGATAAACAAACAAACGACAGCAACAGCAACAGCAACAAGAAAAACATTTTTTTTTCATTTTTTTATTATTATTATAATGCTTTTAATCAATAGGTAAGTTTTATGTTTTATGTTTTGTTTACAAATTTTTCAATTTGTTTAAAACGAGTTTTTCAAAATTTTTAAGGGATTCATTTTGATCTGCTTCCACGTAAACCTAAAAAATAAAATCGATAGTAAAAAAAAAATAACTTTACTTCTAATAAAAATTTTTTGTTTGTTTGTTTGTTTGTTTGCTGTATACTCACGTTGTTAAAAACGATTGTCGGTATAAATTTAATTTTAGGTTTGAAATCAAGAGTTTTTTTACCATTTAACAATTGATATTTTTCACCTTCCGTACCTGAAGCGCAATTTTCAACACCGTCGTAAGAATAATTTAATTTTTTAGCACACTGTAAATAAATAAATAAATTATTATCATACGTTTCCCTTCTTATTTTTTTTTTAAATTATAATAATAATAATGATTACTTCTTGTCCAGCCGTTGGTGGATTGTTTGTTGACATCGTACAAACACCAAAATTAACTTGTTTTTCATTATTATCGTGACGTGAGTAAAAACATGCGTGTAAAACGTTACCCAAACATTCTTTCGGTCCGTGTTGACATTTAACAACAAATGGATTTTCTTGAACCTAAAAATTTTCCGTTTCGTTTTCAGGTACGAAATTATCGTTAATAATGCTTTTTTTTATTGATTATCTACTCACCCTACCGTGACCGAACGGTACCAAATCGAAAAAAACTTTTTCTCTTATTTCATCATTTTTATAAGCAGAAGAAAGTTGATTTCTAAAAAATCTCATTGAATCCGGACATAAAGTTTCGTAGAAAATTGTGACGTTGAGCACAGAACCCGAACATGACTTTAATTAATTAATTAATTAATTAATAATTAAATTATAAATTTAAAAAAAAAATGAATTAAATACCTGTACGGTCATTCCTGTTGCTACCAACAACATGAAAATTAATCCGCCAAACATTTTCCTTTTTGTCCACCCACTCAGTTGTTTGTGTTTGTTCGACTAATTTTTCTATTCTTATGTCCGTTTTCGGTCCGAAAATTTAATTATATATAAGAAAATTTGTATATCATTACGATAAGAATAATTAATGATAAGATTATTATTATTATTATTATTATTATTATTATTTATCATTTTAATTGTTTGTTATTTTAATTTATTAACGTTTGTACTCGTAACTAATTGTTTGTTCTTCAAATTTAACACCATGTCCAACAAATATTACGAAAAATTTTTCTAGAATTTTCTTTTATTTTATTATTTTTTCGATAACTGATAATAATAATTAATGGATGCAATCGATGTAGTTCTAGAAATTTCTTAATCCCTTATTCATATAATATTTAAATTTTACAAATTTTCATCACCGCTATCACTATTATTATTATCTCTTTTTTTTTTTGTTTGCTTAAGTAGAAAATTAATTGATGGATTTAAAATGAAAATAAATTTAATTAAAATATTATTATTATTATTATTTATTTATTTATTTATTGTTTTTATTAAAAAATAATAAAAATCGGGTTAAACATATGTGACATGACGTCATTAATAATTGTTATTAAGTTTTGATAAAATAACTTGTTTTAAATCATTCAATGAATTTTTTTGATCTTCTGCATTGTATACCTGTAAAAGATAATAATAATATTATGGGGAGTTTAGATTTTATTTTAAATAAATAAATAAATATATTTACATTATTGTAAACGACCGTTGGCACGACTTTAAGTTTAGGTTTAAAATCAAGAGTTCTTCGGCCATTTTTAATTTGGTACATTTCGCTTTCTTTTCCATTTGTACAAACGTCGACACCATCGTATGAATAATTTAATTCTTTTGCACACTGAAAACAGAAAAAAAAAACAGTTAAAAAATGATTAGGATGATGATGATGATGATGAAAAATAAGAAAATTTTTGTTTCTTATACCATTTCACCGGAAGTTGGTGGATTTTTTGTCGACATTGTACAAACGCCAAATTTAACTTGTTCTTCATTATTATTATGTCTTGCAAAGAAACAAGCATGCATTGCATTACCCATACATTCTTTGACCCCGTGTTGACATGTCACCTTAAATGGATTTTCTTCAACCTGGAAATATTTTTTTTTAATAGTTGCCATCAAAGGAAACGTTTCATAATCTTAATCATCATCATCATTATTTTTTACATCTTACCTTACCGTGTCCGAATGGTACCAATTCGAAATAAACATTTTCTGAAACTTGTTTGTTTTCATATGCAGGTCCCAATTGAGTTTTGAAAAAATGCATCGAACCCGGACATAACGTTTCGTAAAAAATTGTTACGTTTAATTTTGCGAAACTTACCTTTAAATAACAAAAAAAGAAAATTTTATTATTTTAAAATATTAAATAATTTTTTTTTTTTTTTAAAATACCTGAATCGCAAAAATTGTTAATAATAATATAGTTAATGATGGATTGACCATTTTGTTGATATTTTATCACTTGTTAAACTAATTTTTCAAATTGAATTTGATATATAATAATTTTGGGCTTTTTTTTTTTTTTTTGATAAGCATAATTAATATTACTTAAATTATTGATAAGATAATGTAACATCATGTGATTTATTATTTAGACAATAAGATTGTACTTCCATTATACTGATACTACTACCAAAACAACTAAAAGTGTTGACATCAAAATATGAAAACCAAAAAAAAAAAAAAAAGTCAAGTATTTATTTTTCTAATATGTTTAAGATAATAAAATTAGTTTTTTTTTTTAAGCTCTGAACTTTAATTTTTTTTTATTTAATTCTATGTCATATAAAAACACACATTGAGGAATTAAATTTTTTTTAATAAAAATATAAACTAATTATTAATTATTGATTGATTGTTTAATTGAAAAGAAAAAAGTTTTGGTTTTATAAAATTATTAAATCACCACTTTCTTTTTCTTATTCTATAATAATAATAATATTTTCTTTTAAAATAATTACAAATCAGTTATTTCAATGATTTTTTTGGGGGGAAAAAATGAAATTGGATAGTCATAAAAATTAAATTTTTTTTTTTTTATCTCAAGTCCTTTTGTAATTTAAAGCTATTATCGGGACGTGATATAAAATTTTAATGTTAATTTATTTTACAATTTATTATCAAACATAAATGGAAAGTAATCATTTAAAATTTTTTTTTTCCTTACATGTGAAAAGAATTCAATAATTCAAAATGGCGAATTTTTAGTCGTCATGCGCAGTGAATCATTTTAATAAACGTTTTGGAGCCATTTTTTTCTATAGGCGGTGGCTAAACCGTAGCAAAACAATATGGCGGAGAAATGTTTCATCGTATAGTAAATCACAAATAACTTGTTCATTTTTTAAGTTTTATTTAAGAATAAGAATTTTTAAAATGGTAAGTATTTATTTATTTAATTAAATTTTTTTGTTTTTCTAAATGTTTTATTAATAATAACTTTGAACTAAATGTTTAATTACTAATAACGTGGGCATCGGTTGACGTCAAATAAATACTTGGTTATAGATATATATATTTCTATTAATGAATCATTTTTATAATTAATTTCATTTATTAAAATAATTTTATATTGCATTTTAAAATATTATTAAAAATTTTTGAAACGAATTTTTGTTTTTATAAATTTTACAATGCGTGACATTTAGTTGAAATGCTCTCATGTAAATTCATGTAGGCTTGATTTCCTGTTTGTACTGTTAGAAATTTAATCATTATTTTATGTTTTGAAAATTATAATGTTCATTTCAGGCTGCCACACTAAGGCCATATTTAACAGCAGTGAGGCACACCCTAACTGCTGCTATGTGCTTAGACAATTTTTCTTCTCAAGTTGTTGAACGTCATAATAAACCAGAAGTTGAAGTGAGAACTAGTAAAGAATTGTTGTTAACTCCAGTTATAATAAGTCGAAATGAAAAGGAAAGAGTTTTAATTGAAAGTTCAGTGAATTCAGTGAGAATTAGTATTGCAGTAAAACAAGCAGATGACATAGAGCACATATTATGTCATAAATTTATGAGGTTTATGATGATGAGGGCAGAAAATTTTGTAGTTCTTAGGAGGAAGCCTATCGAGGTGAGATTTAACCCATTTAAAAAAGTTTTTTAATTATCGAAATTAACATTTTGTCATAATTTTATTACTAAAAATATTTGTTTTGATATTTTAGGGCTATGACATAAGCTTTTTAATTACAAACTTCCATGTTGAGCAAATGTACAAACATAAATTGGTAGATTTTGTTATTCATTTTATGGAAGAAATTGATAAGGAAATAAGCGAAATGAAATTGGCTGTGAATGCAAGAGCTAGAATATGTTCGGAAGAGTTTTTGAAAAGAGTAAGTTTAAAACGCATATTATTTATTAAAAATTTTTGTGTAAATGAGACTCAAATACCATGGCTCCTTTATTAAATGAATATCGGGTCGAATTACATGACATACTTTTCTGATAGCAAAACCACATTATTACACTGATAAGTAAAAAACACAGACATTTAACAAAAGTCTTTTTATTTGCATGCATATCAAAAATTCATCCGAATATGAAAAAAAAAATGATTAGATATTTCCTTTTTCCTTTTTTTTTTACAATTAAAATTATTTATTTCAGTTTTAATATCAACAAACACAATCAACTGCAGAAAAACACACTGCCCACATCAATCCTAGTTTTAAAAAAAGGAAAAAGGTAAAAACTTTATCTAACAATTAAAAAAAAAGGCTTTCGAGAGAGAAACTTTCAAAATTAATTGTACTAAGATTCATATACATATTTCAAAATAATATTTATAAGATTTCTTTTATTATGATTATTATTATTATTATTTTTAAAACATAATTAATATGTTGATTTGTATAAAATGAATTTTTATTTTTTCTTTATTTAACAACAAAAACAAAATGAAACCCAAAAATTTGAATAATATTTATTCTTTATCGAGCTCATTATATTAAAATTATTAATAGCACAATTAATTAAATATAATATTATCAAAAAAAAAGAAACAATGAGGAATTATTATTACTATTATTATTACTTAGCCAATAAAAAAAAAATTTTTAATTATAATAATAATAATAAAAAGTTTACAAAATAAATGTAGTTTTAGATGTTTCAAATACTTTCGAGTATATATAAAAAAAAAACTAGAAGGTTAGATGAAATCTATTATTATTATTAATAAAAAAAAGTTTAATGATAATAATAATATTAATTATAATTTTTAATGATATATAAAATATTTTACTTTATTATTATTATTATTATTACATTGTTTTATTATTATTATTTTAAAATAGAGAGAGAGAGAGATCGTGATTTAAATATGTAAATAAATTTTTGACGTTTCAATTAATTATATCGATTGATTGATTGATTGATTTTTCTTTTTTTTTTGTTTACTATTTTCATTAAGTTGAGATAATTTTCTTTTTTCTTAACGGTTTTTTTTGGAAATGAAAGGATGTTAAAAAATGGTTTCGATCGATTTTTAAAATGTGAAAAAAAAAATAAAAAAATTTATTTAAAAAATGAGCGTGCAGGCACAAAAAAAGGTATTATTATTAATTTAATAGCTGGTGTTGCTTAAAAAAATTTATTTTCAATAATTATTTTACATAATTTTTTATAATTGTTTATAATTTAAATTGTTTTTTGGTCTTTTCCAAATCACAGAATTTTCTTTTTTTTTGATCGTATCGTATACTTAGGTTCATTTTATATAATCTCTTAATGAACGCCATATTGAAATTTTTAAATTGAATGTACATACATATAAATTTATTTGATTTTCACCCTGTTTTATTCCTTGTTTAGGAAATACTAATTTGCGAAGGTAACACAACATTTTGTTAACAATTAAATAAAATTTACAATAAAAATAAAAATAAATAAATGAAAATATTTGGACGGTTGAATTTTATGAGAATGATTACCGATATAGAAATTTTTTAATATTCTACATTGGGTATTTTGCCATTCTCTCAAATCTCCATTCGATGTTATACCAATCAAACAAAGTTCGTAATTATTACTCGTTAATAATTTTTTTTGTATATTCTTTGGCACGGTTGAATTCGGACCGGAAATATATTCTCTTATTTGTTTTCCGGTTAATATTTCTTTCCTCTTATTATAAGGTATTATTTTTTCATATGCTGTTGGACTTTGATCCGTTGTATTTATTCTCATTAGTAAATAAAAATCCGCAACGTCTTCTTTTGATGTTACCAACCATTGTAATGATAACGTTTCCGGTTTTATCCTATCGGAAAATTTATTAATCAATTTGTAATCATTTAATTAAATTGTAATTTTTAAAAAAAAATACTCACAATTCAAATTGTCGAAATTTAATATCGGGATTTATTTCATATTCTTCGTTTATTAATTTATTATTATTATTATTATTTTCTTCATCTTCGTCGTAATAATTATAATTATGATCATTGTTATCGTCATCTCTTTGGCATGTTAAAGTTGATTCTTTCAGTAGGTAAAACGTTTGATCTTGTAAAGGTTCAGGTCCGGAACATTTAACGGTTTTCCATTCTTTTGGAACGTCGACTTGATTTCGTATCCACCTATTTAAAGGTCGTGTTTGACAGGTACACTGAAGGGGATTCCCTGATGGATGTAAAAAAAAATTTTTAAGTAAAGTTTTACTCTCCCTTTCCCCCTCTCACTCCCTCGGGAGAACCAAAGACATTAATATCTTTTACTTAATTAAATTTTCTAGTAACTTTTCGAGTTAAGTTAAATTATTTAAAAATATAAATGAGAAGTCATTCATTTTTTTTTTTGTTTTCACAACAAAATTTTCATTTTTTATCGACATTTTCCAAATACCTGAATATTGAAATGAAGTTCCGTTATTTAATAGCATCATGAGCTCGGGATAAAATTCACTCAATTCGTTATTTTTTAAATCCACGTGACGTATTTTCGATTTTAATTTCGATAATTCTTTCAATGGTAAAACGTATAATTTATTATTCGATAAATATAATTCGGTGAGATTTTCCGGGGGACCGAAATAATTGGGTGGAAAATCCGTTAACTCGTTATAAGATGCGTCTAGAACTTTTAATGCCGTCAAATTACCCAAAACTCCTGTAAAAAAAATTTTTTTCGTTTGTTATCATTATCATTATCATTACATTTCGTGATAAAATTACAATTATTACCTCTTCTAACTTCGTTTATCATGTTGTGACTTATATTTAACACTTCAACATCTTTAGTCCCATACGTTAGATCGTACGTTATAACCGGAAGTGAATTATAACTCAAATCAATGATTCTTAAATGATATGGAATGTAGGGACTACTGGGAAATGATTTTCTAGTGAGGAAAGATATTTTATTGTGACTTAAATTTACCTGAAAATATCATAAAAATTACGTAATTTTTTTTTTAAAGAAGATACCAACTAAAAAATATTTTTTATTACCTTTTCGAGTGATAAAAAATCGTCTAAAAGTCCGTGAGTTTTGTTGTCTAATTTTTCTATACGATTGTACGACAAATCTAATTCTCTTAAAGATACTAAACCTGTATGAAAACATTTTAATTTTTTTTTTTATTAGGGTAGTACTTCCGGTGTTAATAAATTTCGAATCGTTATTTACCTTGAAATGCACCGTTGGGTATGATTGTTAAATTATTATGACTCAAATCTAATTTAAGAAGTTGTAGAAGACCATCGAAAGCTCTTTGAGACACGTTCGATATTTTATTACCAGATAAATTTAATTCAAAAACAACCGGAAGTCGTCCGAAAGCACTTTTTTCTAACGTCGTCATATTATTTCCCTTGTAAAATTAAAAAAAAAAAATTAATGAAAACTTTTCTCTTCCCCCCCAAAGAAGTAGGTTAACGCGTAATAATAATTACTTGAAGTTGTAAATATTGCAATGATGATAAATCCCCCAAACTTGACCATGGTGGATTATTAATATCGTTATAACTTAAATTTAACTTTTGTAATGTTAACAAACCCTCGAAACTTCCTTTTTCTAAATTATCTTGTAATAAATTATAACTTAAATCCAACGAAAGTAATGAATTCATCGTCGGCCATGTTTCGTGTGATGCCGGGATTTTTTCCAATTTGTTCCAGGATATATCCAATTCCGATAGGGATATCGGGATTTGAAATATTTTTGTTAGTTCATTATTACGAGCGTTTAATTGTCTCACGCTTGCCATTCTCGTCAAAGCTCCTCGACTTATATCTTTTAATTTATTATTACTTATGTCGAGTTGTAGTAGAGTCGGTAGTGCACCGAAAACAGAACTTTTTAACGATTCCAATTTATTGTGACTTAAATTTAAATATCTCAAACCTAACAAAACCTGAAAGACGCCATTGAAAACATCTTTTATGACGTTGTGACTCACGTCAATCGTATGCAATTCGTATAATTTCGGAAAAGTATTTTTCGGTATTGTTTTCAATTGATTATAAGACACGTTAAATATTTTCAATCCCGTCATGTTTTGAAGTGGTACCTGAAGATATGAAAAAAGTATTTGACGTAAATAACGAGTAAAAGTTTTTAAGAGTTTAAAGAAAAAGCAGAAGAAATAAAATTACCTGATTAAGCGATGTTAAATTATTATAACTTAGATCCAAGTGGGTGGCGTAGGTGGTACTATCAAAAGCAGTTTTAGGGATTTCTGATATTTTATTGTGACTCAAATCCAAAAGTGTTATATTTGCGCAATTTTCAAAAGCACCGCCTTCTATGTTGTTTATCAAATTATGGGAAACGTTTATCGTAACCAAATATAAATCTTTAAATGCTAATTTTTGTATTTCGGTAATTAAATTTTCCGACACGTCGATTATTTCAACGTAATTCAATTGATAAAACATTTGATAATCGATTTTTGTTATTTTATTCTTCGATAAATCGATAGTACCTATACGAGTTACGGATCCGAAAGTACCCCTACCCACATCCGATATTTCGTTGTCGCGAAATAAAAGTCTTCGTATAAAACGCATACCTCGAAACGAATTAGAATCTAATTTTTTTATAAGATTATTATTAAAATTAAGATATTTTAATACTGTGTTACGAGCAAATGCTCCCCTGAAATGAAAATAAAAAATATAATAAAAAAAATTTTCTTTTTTTTAAACCGCCGCCATGTTTGTTTTTCCAAGACAAACCTTGTGAGTTCTTTGACTGCATTATTCGATGCGTTAAACCATCCGAGTTTGTTAAGATCTGACATGTGAGAGGCGTCAATTTTGGTCAAATTATTATAACTTAAATCCAAAACTTCTAAATCTCTTAAACCTTTGAATTGATTCCTTTTTAATTCCTTTATATTATTCATGTGAAAATCTAAAGTTTTTAATTTTTTCAAACCGGTAAACATATCCGATGGTAATTCAGTTATTTTGCCATTTGTCACGTGTAATCTTTCCAACGTGTTTTTCATTAGAGACGATGAAAAAGTATTCGAATTTAAATTTTTTATAAAATGTCCGCGAATGTTTAAAATCGTTAAATTACCTAAAATCTAAATTTACAAAAAAAAAGATAATAATAATAATAACGAGGACGAAAAACGTGAAAGTTAAAGAAAATTTTCATTTTTCGAGTGTTTTTCTTTTTTTGGATAGTTGTTCGCAAAAAAAAAAATTTCACTACTTGGGAAAATTATTTATTTATTTCACCCACGATTGTTTGTTTGTTTTGGTTGTTTGGTTGTTTTTAACTTGTCACTAACCTGTAATGATTCTGTTGGATATTTTTCAAAATTCGTATCGAATAAATAAAGTTCTTGTAGTGTTTTGTTAACGCCTAAAAAAAAATGATCTTCGATAATCGTTAATGGCGTATCGACGACTTCGAATACTCGGATTTTAAGATTGTGTAAAACATCCCCGTATAATCTTCCTGAAAAACAAACAAACAAACAAACAAATTTTTCCGATTGTTTTACAATAGGCAAACAATAAAAATGCAAACGGGAAAAAATATACCTATGTTACATTTAGAAAAATATAATTTTTCAATGAGTAAATTTTCATTAGCAAAATTTTTAAGTCCGACGCTTAAACTTGCCAAATTTGTATTTTCGCAAACGATCGTCACTCCTCTTTCTCCAGGTTTTGCACATACGCATGGATATAATTGCGCTTTGTTTTTCGGACATTGATACCTTGGTCCCGGAGGAATATATTCCGATCGTATATGGGTGCATAATGTTAATAATAACACCCAATAGGAAAATTCCATTATAACCTTTAGAAAAAAAATTTTTTTTTTTTAATAAATTACGTCATTTACTATTTGTAGTCGTACCTGCGCCTTTTTTTTTTACTTTCTACCGTTAGGTAGAGAAGAGACAGACGAGTGGGTGATTTTTGGGTGGTATCCAAGTAGTAGTAGTAGTAGTAGTATTATTTTTACTATTTTTAAAAATTAAATTTTAAACCCTATTTTATCGTAGATAACATTGACATAATAATTTTTAATAAATATTTTAAATATGGCGGAATGAATATCGATTTTATTTGATAAATATCTCCTTACTCAAAATAAAATAATTGAAAGTGAAAAAAAAACTTTTTCCGATACGAAACGAGGTCAACAAACGGTGAAAATAAACAAACAAACAAACAATCGAAAATTAATATATTTAAAAAATTACCTTATGTTATGTATTAATAATCACATTTCGCATGGAAAGAAAATTTTTTTGTTTAAATTTTTTTTTTTTTTATAAAAAATAAATTATTTCTTTACGGTTTCAAAACTAAACTAAAGGTAAATCACTTTCACATTGTTTATGAGAGAACGAAAAATCCGCTTTCTGGTCCTTGAATACCTTGAATGTTGTTTTTTTTTTTTAAGGTATGCATTTGCCTACTGGAGAAATTTTTAAAAACGTATCATCTCACTTTCGAACATTAAATTATGGTAAAGAAAGAAAGAGAGAGAGAGAGATTTTAAATATGTAATAAGTTGATTGTGTACTGATAATACGTCATTTTTTATGTATAAATTGTCAAACTCTGGAAATTTTTATTGGAATCCTGGAACGGTTAAATTTCTGTAAGTTTAGTGTGAGGATGAATCACAATAATAAATTTCCATTAAATTTTTTTTTTTTTAAATTAATTTAAACTCAAATTTTGTTCATAAAATGTCGTAACAGCAGAATCAGGTATTGTTGTTGTTATTCCAGTTGTGATAAAATAAAAGATGAAAAGGTTCGTACGCAAAAGGTTGCCAAAAATTTATTTCCAGGAATCACATTTGGGAGGGTCACTCTTATGTCACTCATCATTCGTTATTTAAAAATGACATCATCGTTTTAAAATATTAAATAAAAAAACAAAAAAAAGGAATGGAAAACTATTAAAACCTAAAGAAACAGGAAAACAAATAAATAATAATAATAATAATAATAATAGTAAAACTTTTTAAAATAACCTGACTGGAGAATAATGATTTTAAAAAACTTTTTTACGGTATCTTTTTTTTTTTTTTTTTTTTTTTTTTTTGGAATTTTTTTCCCCAATGCAAAGATAATAAGAACAAAAAAATTAAAATTATTATTTTTTTTTTGTTTCGGATAAATTTTTTACGTTTCCATAAGTTTTTTAACCTTTGACCTAAAATATCGATCATCTTTAACCTTTCATCCTCTTTTTATAATTTGCATATAATTTTTAAACTATTATTTTCTCTCTATCTTTTTTTTTTTTTGTTAAATTTTTTTGTTTTATATACGTTTTTTTTTATGGGGGGGGAGAGGAGGATGGGGGGAAATGTTTTCCTAAGATAAAAACAAAAATTTTCTTTTTTAAATCTTCTTCTGGAAGATAATCCTCGGATTATTATAAAATCCTGGATTAACGTTTTTTTTTTTTTTGGTCGTCAACAACCCTTCAAGATTATGTGAAAATCTTTCAATTTTTTTTTTATTTTTAACATAACAGGTTTTGTACAAAAACTATATTTCCGCGTATTTGGGAGAATTCCCTGAGCAATCAGGTTCTTATTATGTCAGCCATCATTATTTGAAACGTTTTCATTTGCGAGTGACCAGGTTTGGTTATTTTTTATTTATTTTTACTTATTTTTTCCAATTTATTTTGATTTTTATGGAGGCGCAGGCCCTGTACCTGTCGTCTGCACTTAAACAAATTCGACATTTTTATTTTTTATCATTTAAAAATCAATTTTTATTGATTCTGTAACATTGTTATATTGTTGATGTATGAGTTTGTGGGATGATGTGAAGGATAAACAAATTTAAAAAAATTAAATTAAATTAAAATTAGAATTAAAATTTATTAAATTTAATTATTACTCATCTATAAATCTGATTCAACCAGAAAAATTATTTCAAATAAATAATATATATATATTATAATAATATAAATACTAAAAATATTTCATAATCAAATATCAATAATTTTTGTTAAAATAAAATATAATAAATAAAATTATTAATTTTTAATAAACAGAAATATATAGATTTTTTTTTGTTATTATTATATGTTATTATATATATCTTCGATTTTTAATTAATAATGTATTAATAGTAATAATAATAATAATAGTAATTATTTATTTGGAGAGTATTTCTCCCTGATTATTAACGTTAACTTTAGCTAATTCAGTAGGAGCTGATATCGATGCAGGTGGTGGTACGTTACCTGGAGTCCAAGCTCTAACTTCACTGTAAGATCTTGGAGCCAAATCTCCTGGAAAAAAAAGACGTCGAGGGGTTAGGGGAGCTTTTTAATAATTTTTCCTTCTTATTTAAATTTTTCCAATTGGATTTGAAAAAAATAAAAACCTTCTCGTATGTTTTGAGTGACTGTAAATGTTTTTCCAGTATCAAGTGGCACGGTCCAGTTAACAGGTTCCGGTGATCTTATGACAATTTGCTCCGGTGATTTGACCCTCGTAGGTTCAGGTGGTGATTTTATTATTTGTTCTGGTTCTAAAGCTGTCGTAAACTCTTCATCCCCTTCATCACCTGTTTAAAACGATTTTAAATTATTATTATTAAATTTGAAAAGTGATCGACTCCATAATAACATTTTTCCGTTAATGATTTATTCAAAAAAATTTTATTAATTAATCACGATTAATAATAATAACAATAATAATAATGACAACAACATGTAAAAAAAAAAGGAAAAATATAATTTTTGTGCTTGGGAAAAGCGTAAAAGCTTTTGATTTTCCATTTAGAAAAAAAGTAAGCATAGCAATATTAACTTACTTTCTTTTTCATAACAATTTTTTATGATGGAATATTCGTCGTCGTTGTCGTCGTCGGGTTATAGTTGTTGAGTAATTAAAAATAATTTTAATTTAAAAATGAAAATAATAACAATAATAATAACAAAAAAGGAAAAAAATTATTATTAATTGTTTTTTAATTTTTTTTTCTTACCTTTTCTATCCTTTTTTAATTGCGATGCTTTGGCGCCAGAAGGCACGGTTGTTATTAGAGATGCTGGAAGCAACAGTGAAATTTATGATAGAAAATAGTATCATCTACTGGATTTTTATTTGCATTTTTGTAAATTATATAAAAGAATAATAATAATAATATTGCCCTTATTTATTTAACTTAATCGTCAGTAAACCCTCATAATCCTTTTGTTTCAAAGAAAAAAAAAAAATTTCCCAACTCACATTCATCTATCTTTCTAAATTTTCTAAATTATTCTATTAATTATTCATTCGTAATAATTTTGAACCTAAATTTAACAAAAATAAATAAAATTTTTGAAAATTTTCTATAAACTAATTTACCTTAAATAATAATAATATTAATAGTAAAATTCCTAACCCATGAGAGTAACATTTATTAAAAAAATTATTATTATTAACAATTAATTACACACACGTGTGTGACACGCTCACATTTAGGTTGGTGATAATAAGCAAAAAATTTGTGCTTTAATTTTTTTAAATTGATTGACAATATAGCGAGATTAACAACACAAATGGGATTATCTTTATCCGGTATTAAAGATAAATAATTTTTCCATTGATTTGAGATTAATAATTGATATTGTGCGTTGCAGGAGGAAAAGTATCGCGCGAGTGTTGTATTAATAATAATAATAATAATAATAATAATCGATAGGAGACTATATTGAAGATGGATTTATGGTTAATTTGGAAAATTTAATGCCTTACTTGGTCTCGATCTTCGTTTTGACTTCTCCGGTTCCTGTATTAAAGACTTATGAATGGTCGGTGGTGGTGCACCGACATTAGATTCTTGACGTGTCCTATTAGGAGAGGTTCTCTTTACGTATAATTTTTTCATTTGAACATTACCTATCAACACAACACATTTAAAAGGAAATAATTTTCCATTAAAATGGATAAAAAGCACGCCATTTTTTATAGAGAGAGAGAGAGAGAGAGATAGAGAGGGACAAGCAAAAAAAAAAAAACTAAATTAAAAATTAATATTTGGTGTTAAAAGGGGGTAGAAGCAGACGAAAATGCTGAATATTATTTATTTATTTAAATCAAATTTTTTTTTCTCACCTTTTTTTGGCGATGATTCCAAATTTTGTTTTGGTGTTGGAGCCGTTTTTTTCTTATCCGGTTTTCCCTGATGTGTACCTGGTAAATGATGACTTCCTTTTGCCGATTTTGCTCTCGTTAATGATTTCAATGGTGAATTTTTTTTGTTTTCTTTTTCTTCTTTCGAAGATCTAAAAATTAATTTAAAAATTAATATTCATAATTTTTTCATAAATAAATAATTATTAATAATTAATTACTCATTTCTAGAAGAAACTGTTGTTGCCAATGATAATGCCGATAAAGTACTTCGTCGTGAAACCTGCTCCCAAACCATCATTTGATCGTTGTATAGCTGTGCTATGTGATCCGGTATCAATTCGGTACCCCAACCGCGATGCTACAATTTAAACAAAATTACCGGAAATGAGGAAAACAAACTTTTTTTTTGTAAGAAACCTTTTGTTCGTACATACCCTGTACTGATTAGCTTTTTGTCTTAGGAGTACAACTTCTTTATACCAAGACGATGATGGTAAATCACTTTCGGTTGTGCTGTTAAAAGCATTTACAGTAGGCCTCCTTTCAAAAACTCCTTTTTGTTCATCAAAATCATATTTATTAAACGGTTGAAAATTTTTCTTATATTCGCTTTTAAATTCTCTAAGTAAACGCAAAAGAAAAAATTCAATGAGTTTTACACGTTTTTCATTTTGAACAATAATTACTTCATTTTTTGTCCACAAAACTTTTTGACCTACCCGTCAGTATCATCGTGTTTAGATCCAGAATCATCACCGATTAAATTATCAGTTTCTGAATTTCCTTTTAAAGAATCATGGTCGGATTTATCTGCATTGTTAAAATAATAAAAAAACAATTTTTATACATTACTTTCTCCCCGATTAAAAATTATCATGAAAAATGGGGGCGAGGGGAGGGTAAGGGGGGGGATATATAAATAATATATATATGTATATAAATTACATTTAATTCCTCCAGTCTTTTTATGTACGGGAGCAGTCTCTTTACTCTTAATACCATTCATTGATACCGACTTCTTTGGCTGATTATCTGATAAAATATCATCAATTCTCGGATTTACGAGACTCGAAATAACTTGTTTAACTTTATTATTATTATCTTCTTTTTTGGGTGGTACCGTTTTTAATATTTCACTTTGTATTATATTATTGCGATTAGTAAAAGTCGTTGTGTTAACGGTTGCCTGGAAAGAAAAACGAAAAAAAAAAACAAATGAGAAGAAAATTTTTTTTCCCCATCATTATTTTTTCATTATCATTATTATTATTATTATTATTATTATTATTTGTTTACCTTTTTATCATATTTTTTATTAGAATCTCTAATTTTAGTGAATATAGAGGATTGATTTGGGATATTAATGGATCTGGTACTAATTAATCTGTACGATGATTTTCTTGCATGAGGACCTTCGGATTTGCTGCGCCTCGAATTCTTATTACGACACGAAGCCCACCTTTCCTCCGACTGTAAATATTTTTATTTTATTTTATTTTATTTAAAACTAATATTAATAATAATAATAATTTATTTATTTATAATGACGATACCCTTGCTCTATCTGATAAAAAATAATTTCCCAATAAAGCTTCCGATCCGCTATCA
The DNA here is from genome assembly GCF_000006295.1 of Pediculus humanus corporis. Lineage (NCBI taxonomy): Eukaryota > Metazoa > Arthropoda > Insecta > Psocodea > Pediculidae > Pediculus > Pediculus humanus. The sequence goes on from NW_002987010.1 coordinate 572,985, forward strand.
TTTAAAAAATCATTTGTTTTATATGCTATTTCTGGGTGTTTTTTCCTTCTGGGTAATGCAGGCTCTTGTAAATTTTCTAAAATAAAGTTTTTTATATTTTTTTTTATTTTCCTTTTATCATTATTATCATTCCCTTTTTAATTTAATTTTTTAAAGAAGAAGCCTGTATACCTGAGATAAAAGGTTGCGGAGGTCTTCTCACGACAACATCATCACGGTTAGATCCTTTGTATTCATGCCAACGATAAGTGCTTCTATATTCTGAATTTAGCTGAAATTATCACAAATCTTATAACTCGTTTTCCTGGGGAGGCGGGGGGGAGGGTGGTGTTAAAAATTTTCGTCTAACAACTATATATATTATTTAAATTTTTATATATATCTTAAATTATTTTAAAAATACATAATAAAAACAAAAAACAAAAACTTTTTACTTACTTACGATTATTTAAAATGAAAAAATTTTATTAGAAAAAAAAAACCTTTTGAACTCCCCAAAATAATGCAGACGAATGAAGTAGAGGAAAAATGAAAAATAAAAATTTTTCGAGTTCGACTGTTTTGATTGATTTAAAAAAAAAAAAAAAAAATTAATTGAAAAGTTTTTTGTTTTTTTTTTTGTTTCTATTTTCGAAATACACTTCAAATATGAAAAAACTTTTTGAAAGTCATCATCATCATCATTATTATTATTATTATTAAATGATAAAAAAAAAAGAAACTTTAAACCTTTTTTTTTACGGTGGAAAACCCTTTTTTTTACCCTTTTTACCTTTTTTTTTTTTTTTTTACAACATCGTTACCTTAATTAATTAATTAATAATTAAATAAAAAAGGCTTTTATTATCATTATTATCATTATCATTTTTCCGGGGGTTTTTATATAATTCGAGGCGCAAGGAAAAGAAGAAGAAAATTTTTTTTTTTTTTCGTATAAAAGGCTCGAGTGTTTGTGAGTGTGTGTGTGTGTATAAATCAATAATTGATTTTTATTATTATTATTATTATTATTATTATGAATCAATTATTTTAATGGGGAGGTGATAGAGGAAAAAATGTGCATTTTCCAAACAAAAAAAGAAAAGAAATATAATTATTATCATAAATAATTTACCTTGTCAACTGGAAGTGACGGACAAGCTCGACACATGTTCCAAAAAGTTCCGATCATTTTGTAATAAAATAATAATAATAATAGTAATAGTAATAATAATAATAATAATAAATAAATGAAATTTATTAATAAATTCAAACGATAATTTTTTAGTTTTTTTTCTTTTTTCCAAGGGGTTTAAAACCCCATAATCAAACTCGAAAAAATTATTTATAAACATAAAAATTAAATTAATCTTTTTATTTTTCTATTAAATTCGATTTTATAATAATAATAATAATAATAAATAAATAATTTACGTCATCGTCGTCGTAATTCGCGTACAAAAAAAAAAAATTTTTTTTTACACTAATAACATAACAGGAAAAAAAAAACAAACGCGTTTTTCATAGTCTCTCTTTAAATATCCTCGGCCCCCCCCTTTCGATTTTAATAGTTAAAATTTTTTTTTTTTTTATTTGTTGGTAACACTTTTTTCACACTATCACGACCTTTCACTTTTTTTATTATTAGAAAAAAAACAACAACAGAAAAAAAATTATGAAAAATATAAAATTTAATGATGGTAGAAAAGGTTTTTAATAAAACGCATGCGTTTTAATAAACGACGACAGTAAAAAAAAAAAAAAAAGAAAATTTTTTTTTTGTGCAATTTTCTTTCTAGTTTTGATTTTCTCACATCTCTGGAAAATCAATAAACCCTTAAAAAAAAAGAGCTTATACTTTGTATTAGGGTGAGGGTTGTTGTGTGACTCTACCGGTGGAAAATTGTACTATTGAAAAAGTATCTCTCTCTCTCTCTCTCTTTTCTCCATGTTTTTTTTATATACATAACATATTCATAATAAAAAAATAACGCCTGGAATATTTAAAATTTAAATGTCGACAACACGCCAAAAGAAGAAAATTCCGTGGGAAAAAAAAAGGAATCGGGAAAATTTTCTTTTACGCCATTTTTCTTTTCCTTTTTCTCCAAAGGTTTTTTTTTTGTTTCACGCGATTAAATTTTTAATGATGATAATAATAATAATAATGGTTTTATGCGTGGGTTTCATCTAGCCAATAAAAGCAATTTAATTCTAATTTTCTTGCGTATTTTTTTTCTCTCTCTCTCTCTTTCTCTCTCCCTTTCTCTTTTCGATAAAAAAAAAATTTTCTTTTCCAAAAATAAAAACGACATTTTAATCGTTTTGTTGTCGTCGTCGTCATCATGGCCGTCGTTTTTCCTTTTTTTCTTCGATAAATTTTTTTTGTTTTTGGAGAGAGAGAATAATAATAATAAAGCATTTAAGCACACATCAACATTTTTAAATTATTATTTAATTTATTTACCTTTTATTTTAAAGCAGACGAAACTCTCAACGACACGTCGCTCTAAACAGAATGAAAGCTTTTCCTTCAATGACTTCATACACACACACACACGCACACACACACACACAGACAAACACACAATTTTCCTTTTTTTTTTTTTTTAACGTTGTGTAGGCTTCGATATTTTTTTCTTAACTGTCACAACCCTTTAATTTTTTTTTAAAAAGGAAAATTTTCTTTTTTCTTTTTATCGTATTTTCCTTCTCTTTTTGATTATTCACCCTCTTTTAATTTTTAATTTTCCTTTTTTTTTTTTTTAAGGGCGTGTACGATTTTTCTTCTTTTTATTCGTTTGTAAAAGGGGTGCCATGTGCAAATTGTAATGTTTACATCATCATATCCCTGATTCATAACTTAAAAAAATTTTTTTTTTTAAATAAATAATTGAGTTATGACGTCATCAATCAATTGTATTTTTCTTTTAAAACATTTTAAATTCTTTCATAATAATAATAATAATAATAATAAATCATAAATAATTAAATGGGCATCTGTTTTTCTTTTACTCTCTTTTAACAAAAAAATTTATTATTATTATTATTATTAGATTTAAACGATGAGTTTTATATACGTGACCGAAATATTATTATTATTATTATTTAGTTATTAGGGGAGGGGAGGTTAGTTATTCTCATCGAATAAATAATTAATTTATATAAGAAATAAAAATGTCAAATTTATTTCAAAGATTTTACAACATTATTTTTTTTTACAACTTTTTTATTTATTTATTTATTTTTTATTTATAATGATAATAATAATAATTTATTTTATAATGATCAATAGTTATTATTATTATTGTTTCTTACTTCATATTTTAATTTTAATAATTATTTATTATTATTATAAAAAAAAAAACCTAAAATTAACTAACAGAAAAAAAAAATTTTTATTTATTTATTTTATTTATTTATTTTCATTTTATTTATAAATTGTTATTAAAAATAATAAAAATAATAATAATAATAATATTAATAATAATAATAAAAGATCATTGATCGATACTTTTCATATATATATATATAATAATTCGCGAAAAAAATTCGAATGAAAAGTTTTAAAAAAAAAAAAAAAAAAAAGTAGACAGAAAACAAGAACGATGAAAAATAACGCTGGGAGGAGAAGCGAGGGGAGGGGGGAGAACTGGCTGGGGCGGGAGGTAGGGAGGTAGAGGGAGTAACGAGAAGAAAAAAACACGAAAAGAAATTTCTAGAAAAAATAAAAATAAAAAAATACCAAAATTTGTTTTATCCATATGTGTGTATATAATTCGAAGGTTAGTAGTAAGTAAATTTCAAAAAAAAAAAAAAAAAAAAATTTTTACAAATTATTCTTTTATTCGTTAAAATAATCAATCATTCATTCATTCATTCATTCATTCTATCATTCTTAAAGAACGAATCAAAATCGGTTTAATTTCATTTTTTTTCTCTCTCTCATAAATAATAATAATAATAATATTAATAACTACGATTTAATTAATTAATTCATTAATTTTTTCTTTATAAAATGGCTCTCGCGTTTATTAATTAATTTCTTTCTTTTCTGTTTTCGTTACCTGTTAAAAAAAAAAAAATAATAATAATAATAATTTCATTTTGTTCAGTTGTATAAACAAACAAACAAGCAAACAAACGTCAAACAAACGTCGAACGATTTTTTTTAATCGGAATCAAATCGAAGTTTTCGAGGAAAATTTTCCTTTTTTTTTTTTTTGATAAAATCAAAAATTGCACTTTACAATCAAAGGAACTAGAAAATTAATGATAATAATAATAATAATAATAATAATTTTCCTACGGGGATAAAATAAACAAGATCTCAGTCTTAAAACGGATAAATAATAATAATAATAATAAAATCTTTGATTTTTGTTCAGTAATGACGAAACAAAAAAAAAATTTAGTAACCGTTTTTCTTTTTTTTTATCCATTCGATCAATAAATCAAATCGAGCTTTTTTTTTTTTTAACTTTTTCCCATCACCATAATCATAATCATCATCATCATCGATTTACGTCAACGTCATAATTTATAAAACGATAACAATAATAATAATAGTAATAGTTTTTCAAGGAAAACCAACAACCCTGATTAATTCACCAACGTCGTGGAATCCTTTTGGACGAAAAACTTTTTTTTTCCTCTCCCTCCCCCTCCCCTTCCTCGACTGCGTTTTACGCATCGCCTCGTAAAATAAAATAAAATAATAATAATAATAAATAAGTAAATAAATAAATAAATAAAATAATTTTAAAAAAACTATTTTTAAAATGGCGGTGTGATTAATGACACATTTTTATTAAATTTTTTTTTTTTTGTACTCCGATTTGAAATATATATATATATATATGTATAGAAAAATCGTTCGCGCGCTTTTTTTTTGTCTTCTGCTATTGCTTTCTCTCTTTTTATTTTTAATAAACAAAAAAAAAAAAAAAACATAATAATAATCTGATGAGATCTTTCAATACTGATTTAACCGATTAAATCTTTTATTTTCTCACGCTTTCTCTCTTTCTCTCTCTCTCTCTCTTTCTTTCTCACTCTTACAAATGTCATTTTAATTTCATTTAATTTTTTTTTTTTTTTTTTGTTTTTGAAATTTTTAAAAAATTTTTTCCGCACTTGAAATTAAACCATTTTCCGGAAACTCATGAGCATAATAAAAACAAATTTTAAAAATATCACCAACTACTTGAATAATCTAACGTGACGTAACTCTTTTACAATAATAATTATAATAATAATAATAATGATTTTTACTCATAGTCACCATAGTTTTTTTTTTTTTTTTTTCATTGATTGATTGTTAGTCACTTTCTATGTACAAAAAAAAAAAAAGAAAAAAAAAAGAAAATTATTCTCAACATAATTTTTATACAAAGTTTTTCAAGCACTGTACATAATCTAAACTTTCCCTTGATTGGGTTTGATTAAAAATTTAATTAATAATTAATAATAATAATAATAATGATAATAATAATTGATCTTTTTTTTTGTTCTTTCTTTCACCCATTTCATTTAATTTTTTAAAAAATCTACAAATTAATTTTCTTTTTTTTTTTTTAAATTATTATTAATCGCTTTTACACTTGATTTAACTTTGATTAAAATTGAAAATTTCTTCTGCTTTTTTTTTTTTATATTTTTTTCATACGAAGAACGTTTTTCTAATCCATTATCCCCTCGTTTTAAGCGTTCAAATGATTACAGTATATGAGATCAAAAAAAAAAAAAAAAATTATTATGTTATTATTAATATTATTATTATTATTATTATCATCATTACTGAACCTTTCAATTTATTACGAG
>NW_002987010.1:578901-603073 GCF_000006295.1 Pediculus humanus corporis
GTTTTTGTTTCCCCGCCCCGCCCCCCCCTCGCGGACCCTTCCCCCCGCGTACCCGTGTGTACATCGCGCATTTGCATGCATTTTTATTTCTATGTAAGCAAAATCAAGTGTGACGCGCGCGTTAACGGATATTTTCTACGTTTTGCGTTCATTTTTTTTTTTTCCGTCAATGCTTCTTACACTTATTAGTAAGACAAAAAAATCAACGCAAAACGTAAAAAAAAAACAAGCAACAATAAATATTAACACGATTCGAACGACGAACGATAAAAAGCCGTTACTTGGGTAAAAAGTATGATTGGTTCATGTGAGAGTTCATTTGATGGCTTCTCGTGTTCGTGGCGTACAACTGCTGTTGGAAATTGTGAAACTGTTGAGCATAATTCGGATCCGCAACGGTAGGACCCACGAAAGGAGAATTCTTAAAATTGGTACCTTGGCTCATTGAAGGTGGCAAAGGCTGACTCGCTTCCGGCGGCATTCCTAACGGTGATGATTTTGATCCTTGAATGAACATGTTCGGATTACCACCGGTTGATCCCAAAACCATGGGATCGCAGCCACCCGGTCCGGGAGGAAAAACGGGTCCTCCTCCTCCTCCTCCTCCGTTTCCACCCCCCATTTGAGGTACTTTCATCATTCCGCCGGGTCCCGCACGGAGTTGACCTCTCAATGGTCCGACGGGTCCAGGATTTAATACCATATTGCCTCCTAATAACATGTTCGAGACCGAGTTCGACATTAAATTACCACTCGAATTACCGATGGGACCGCCACAGTTCATTCCCGGATTACCACCAGTATTAACTCCGTCCATTGAGTTTGAATGACAGTTAGGAATAAATGATACTTTTGAATCTACGTTATTCATGGGATTGTAAATCGTTGTAAAATTCTAAACTAGGAGGTCCGCGAGTATGGCATTAGGACTATTTGTATTAGGCCTAGCAGGCAAGTATTGTATGGTGTTGGGAGTGCTCGCTTTCACTTGAACGTTCATTCCGTTATAGTTGTTGGGCCCCATCATTTTTTGAAAACCGGGACCACCAAAAAATGGAGCCACACATCTCGGAGGAGGATTATTCATATTTTGTTTCGGCGACGAAGTATTTAAAAATCCCGGTGGCATATCTATCATAGGCCCTGCACACGAAATTATAGGATTGTTAGGAGGAAATTGCATGTTTTCCATCGGTGGATTATCGTGACCCATGGGTCCCATGGGTCCTCCCGCTCCGACCGGACCCACGTGTTGCTCCATATGATTTAAATTTCCAACCATGTGCATGGAAGACGAGTTGTATGACATCATCGGTCCTGGGCCGGGGCAAGGAGGTGTCGTCTGATTGGTGAGCTGTTGACTCATTTGAGCCAACGATGTTATGGGATCGAAATGCATAGATTTATTATTTGGAGGGCAATTTAAACCGTTGGGATTGAGAGGCAAATTTTCTGGCCTGCAAGGGCTTGGCCCTGCTGCATCTGGACTAGAAGGCACCGTCGTAGTATCTGAAAATATTTCTAAATCATATAAAAATTTTACTTTTAAATTGACTAAAAAAAAAAAATTTAAACTTGCTTTCAATATATTTACCTTTAGATGTGACAACACTAGATTGAGATTGAGTGCTAACCGGAGTGGTACAAGTTGTACTTGTAGACGTTGCTATGCTTGGAAACCTGGGAGATGTCTCGGGAACTTGCGGAAGAGGACTATTGGCTGCACCATTTGGAGTTTTACATTTGGGTGTGTCCGATAAGGGCGTGTGATTTCTAGAGAAAACAAACAAAACCTAATGTTAGAAATGCTTCCGTGAAGAAAGAAAAAACAAACACAAAATAATTATTATTTTACTTACAAAGGAGAATTAATATTTGTTTCTTTCAGGCTAGTGTTAGGTTGTTTTTGTATGGTCAGTTCCTGACCCTCGAATGTGTTGAGGTAATGAATTTGTTGGGGAGAAGGCACTGGCATTAAATTAGGTTCTTTATTAGCTGAAGCGTTTTGTTGTTTTTGATGCTTTTGTTGAGTCAAGGACGATACTGTTCGAGAAAACAAATCTAAAATTTAAATAAAGAAAAAATTTATTATTAAAAAAATATTATTAATAAATTAAAAATTTCTTTTTTTTAGAAAATAATTGAAATTACCTTTACTTGGAAAATCTAATCCAGATTGTGAAGAATCTTTTCTCGAATTAGAAGTAGGTGATTGTGAAGCGGATACTGGAGTATCAGGATTATTGGGCATAAGTTTTGAACAAGAAGGTGAACCTTGATTATTGGGAGGACTGCAGGTACCTAACTTAGAGCTATTACCTGACGTAGGTACGTGTTTATTTACGTCAGATGGAGAATTTAAGTCAGATGAAGTTCTTGGAGATGGCAATGACAAATTAGAGGTAGTGTTACTAGGTGAGCCTGAAAAAAAAATTATATGAAATTTGGAATACGCAAATCATCTAAAAAAAAACTTTGTAAATCATTTGTTAAAATTTTTACCTGGATTTGAATTTGGTACGGCAATAGGTACACTTGCCGATCTGGCGGTCTGATGATAGGGAGGAGGTGGACCTTGCATTTTATTACACCCTCTAGAAACTGGGCTATCCGTTCGTGAACCTTTCTTCTTCTTTTGTTCTTCCTGAAATTGCTGGTAATGTTTTTGCCATTCCAATTGAGCAGCTACTGAAGGAAATGCATTTCCTCCTGGTATTTTCTAAATTAATTTTAATAAAATTTTATTATTTAAATGAAAAAAGTTTTTTTAATGAAATTTTGAACGAGAAAAAAAATGCTTTACCTGCATCATATGAGAATTTTGATCTTGCAAAGAATCCATATTTTCAGAAGCATCTAAAACATTATTGGGCGGATTAACCACGTTATGGCCCATGGGATTATCCATAGGAACATTTCTATTTGATTGACCATTCATATTTCTTCCCATAAGTCTATTCATAGGACTGTTATTACTGTTACCATTATTACCACTACTGTTATTACTACAATTGTTGCTATTATTGTTACTACAACTACTATTGCTGTTGTTGCTATTGTTGTTGGTATTGTTACTACTCGCATTACTGTTATTACTATTTATATTATTATTATTATTATTTACATTTTTTAAAGTCATTTGATTTTTTAAATCATTACTGTCTAATGGATTGTTTCTGTTAGGATCATCCGAATTAGGATTAACACTTCCACCGGAAATCATTCTAGGATTTCCAAATTCATCGGTGGGCGGAGCTTGATTTCAGGAAACAACATTTCCTGCATTTTCCTAAGAGTGCCATTGCTCCGCTCGGTGCTGTCGTTGTTGAGGGGTAAGATTTTCCGTACGCACTTTTGTACCGGTGAGAGTCAATTGCGAAACACCAGGAAAATGATTAGGATTTAAGTTATCAACTAAAGGTGGCCTCGTCATTACACATGGCTTATCTCGTTCCATATTTTTCATAGTCCCGAATAATTCATGTTATTTGATTCATATTGCCCTGTATATAATAATAATGATGATAATGTATATTAAATAGTAAAATGAAAATTATTAAATTTTTCGTGTACCTGATCCAATATCATGGAGTCATGGATCATCCCCCAGTAAATCTCCATGGCGATGATCTCCCATATCCCTACCGCCCGGTGGCAAGTCACTGGGTTCATTCATACCCTCAAGATCAGTCAAAGGTACTTGCATGTTAGGTGCTACTTGGCGCGGTCTGAGCCAGGGCCTGGTGGTATGTCACACGGACCAGGCATTCCTCCCGGAATGGGACCTCTCGGGCCCATGGGCATTTGTCCCATTGCTTTCATGGGGGGATTTCCGCCAAAGACAGATTTTTGTTTAATCTGAGCTAAATTATTTAACCATTGTGCAGAACTTTGACGATGAAATTGATTTAATTTTAAGGGATGTTTCTAAAAAATAAGAAGTAAGATATTGGGTTGATGACAATTTAAAATCAAGTATTTAATATTCATTTAACAAAACCTGATAACTTTACCTCCAGGTATTTTTTAGTGCCTGGCTGAGCACAATGATATGCAATAATTGATGAATATTGCCCTTGTAAAACTGATTCAGCAGATTTATTGGCCAAAGTAGTTGTGAACACAAATATTTGACTTTGTTGTTGCATATATTGAGCTTCCATTGTGCCTGGTTGTTTATTGATCACATTACTAGGAAGAGGCTGAACTCCAGGCTGTAAACCTGATCCTGGCTGATCTATGCCTGATCCCTGAGGGGGAGGTCCACCAGGATTTTGATTGCATAATCCCAATATTAAATTTTCACTAGAATCTATAGTACAAAGCCACATTTTCTCAGCCTCAAACTTTTGGAAAATAAAATAAAAAAAAATCATTTATTGCAATACAAACTACCTGGAGCAAACATATTTCCATCTGGAGGCAAATTTTCAGCTTTAATTTTAGAGGACAATAAATTGCCCTGAAGATCTTCTTCTTCTGATGCATCTTCAGGTCTTGCACCAATTTCAGGTTTAGTATCAATAAATGACCTATCTTGAATTTTACCTACCGAATCCATTAAACCTGCTTTCATATTGTTAACATCTCCAGTCTAAAATGAAATGAGAATAATTTTTAGGAAATAATTTCACTGATGATTACTAATTAGAAAAAGCTTTAAACAAATGTATTCTCTTTTTTTAAATGCAAATATTAAACACATTAAATTTATTTATTTATTTTTTTTTTACCTTAGAACAAAGATTAGAATTTTTAGTCTCATTTTCACACAATGATGTGTTGAGTACAGGTTCTTTTTTGAATTCAACATCCAAATTCGGTTCTGTTTTAACTCCATCAACACTTTGCAGTAGTGTTGTTTTATCCGATTTCATTTTATCCTTCATACTTTTAATGGATCCAATATTTTCATTGAATTTATCACCATTGTTTCTTTTATTAACTTTTTTCTTTCCTCTTTGAGTTGTTTCCTATTTATAAATCATTTTCTCCATATTATTTTTTGCAATTTTGAAAACCAAACACAAAAACTAAATTTAAGGTGGCCAATCACAACAACCAAACAAATTTATTTTTTTTAAATAATACTTCTCAAGAACATTTAACACAATGATTGTGCATTTTGCATAGTTAAAAAAATAAAATATAAAAATGAATAAAGAATTTTTAAAAAATTATTAATGATGGTAAACATATTTTGATTTAATTTAAATAAAAAAAAACAAACACTTTTAACATTGCGTTTTAGTAGAACAATTTTAATCATATAATAAAAATTATACATTAAAAACTATTCTTTTAAATATATTATAAATAAACGATTTGTAAAAAAAAAAAAAAAAATTTTTTTTTTTTTTAAACATGGTATGAATCTATTTACAGAGAGAACGAGTGAGAACGAATGAGCGAGAGAGAGAGAGAGATAGACATATTTCGTTTTTCCGTAAATTTTTGAAAAAATCTTATAAAAAAAAAAAGTAATAAAAAATTCAACGCAATTCTCGATATTTATTGAATAATAAAAAAAAACTAATTTCTATCGAATTAAAGAAAGCTTTTTTTTTTTTTTTTAGTAAACATAATAATAATAAACATTGTTTTTATTCACCACCCAACACAGGCCTATTCGGACGTACGAGTTTTAAATCTATAAACATAATGGTAAATTATTGAAGATAATTTTCAAATAATACTCACCATCATATAGAGAACAACTACAATAATATTTTGGTTTAGCACCGTAATCTATTTCAGAATAAAATATCCATTTAGAATGCGACATATATAAATATTTATTATTAACTTCAAGCCATCAACTTATTATATTTTATTTTATTTTATTTTGTCTTTTACATTGCAAACTGTTTATTTCCACCACGTATTTATCTGGTTTTGAAATAAAAGCCGAATGACCGGAAACGAGACTCAATCCTTATTGCCACTTACAAACAAGAGAGCGTTAGGGAGCATGGTAGTAGCGTTTCGACCGACATAAGACGTTGTGAGTTAGACATTTCGTAAATGAAGTTTTTCGATTATTTTTCAACCGTTCATTTTTTTACATTGGCGTAAGTATGTCGAAATACATTTTTTTATAATTTAATTTAATTATCTATATTTATCTATATCATTTTAATACATGAATTTGTAAATTATTATTATTTTTATTTTAATTTTAAGTCACGTGAACAACTAAAAACTGATAACTCCGTAATTAAATATATTTAGGCGTGTTTATTAAAAACTTTTACTTAAAATGAATTAAAGTTAAATTAAATCAAATCAATTGTAAATATCATCATTTTATTATTCGATTTATAAAATAATTATTATTTTACTTATCGTCTAATTCTTAAAATAAATTAAAATTCCAATGTTTTTCATATGATTTTTTTCGCGACATATACTATTTTTTTATTATGATTTATCAATTCGAAAAATAAAAATAAAATAAAAATTTTTTTTTATGTTTAGTTTTGTTATGATTCGATTCCCATAATTTGACCTTTGTTCTTATTTTTATGATTATTATTATTTCATTCTCCTGTCTATATCGAGAAAGAGCAATAAACTTATAAAAATTCAATTGAATGAAATTTTTTTTATTTTGTTTACTATTTGTAACCCCCGCTTACAAAAATAAAAAAAAAAAACCTTTTCAAACTTTTACAATAACTTTTTATTCGTTAAACATATTTAATTTTTTTTTGTTCTCTCTGATAACATAAATTAATTTTTTATAAAACTATATTAAATTTACGAAAATATCATGTTTAAAAAGTAATTCATTTAAAAGAAAACATAAATTTTTACAAAATATTTCGTCGGTTTAATTTATTATTATTAATGAAATTTTAATAAAAAAAAAAAAAAAAAAAACAATTGAAAGGGAATTTTTTATTAAAATGCATCATCAAATTATTAAAAATAATGAATTAAATGAAACTTACATGAAGGAAATCTGCCTCTTATTATGATAAAAAGTTTGAAAATAAAGTCGCATGTAGGTGGACAGTTGACAAAATTGTTGTAATTGAAATGCTTTTCAAGTAATAATAATAATAATAATAATAATGTATGAGTTCTTACAAAAGAATAATAACTAAAAAAAAAATTTTTTTGTTTTATAAATTTGCTTTTTCCTCATTTTTTATTTTTTTTGTTTTTTTTTATTTTTAGATATAATGGGTCAGTTGGTTATGTCAGTTTTATTACTTATAATATTGTACACACAAGTACTATTCGGACAATCAGACAGGGGTAGACAAAGGCTCAGGGGTAAGTTTTTTCCTTTTTTTTTTTTTTTTTTTTTTTTTTTTTTTTTTTGAATAAAACAAAATTTTATTTAACTTCATAATGGATTTGCTAAAATTTATTTTAAACAAAAAAATTTTAGTTCTTTGAGTTAGTGTAGTTGAATTGAGTTCTTTATTCGATTTTCATTAACCGAAATCCCTTGTAAACAAGAATTTTACTTTTTAATAACTAAACTAATGAAAATTTTCAACCTATTTATTTTTTCAATTTGTTTCATAAAATGTATTTCATATATTTTCACATTCTTATTAAAAGAAAGAGAAAAAAAAAATTTCATCAGTTGTTTGGCACAAACAATTTAAAATGAAAACAAACATGGATTAATTGAACTTTTATTTTTTTTTTTTTTAAACTTTACAAAACCAGATGGTTAATTTAAGTTTACCAAAAAAAAAATTTTTTTCTCATATATATATTTACAACATTTGTAAGTGTCAACAGTGAAAAAAATTTTTATTTTCCCTAATAATATTGAAGGGAGCAAATGACGCATAAATATTTGTTCGACAAAAATTTTGTCGAGATTTTTTTTTCTTTTGTCATAAAGTCTTAAGTAATCGAAATGAAAAAAAAAAAAAAAAAAGAAAGAAAAAAAGAAAAAATTTACATAAAAAATTATGTTAATGAACGTTGAAACTTTTTAACTTGTCAAGATAAAAAAAGAAATATTTTTTCATTGATGTAATAACCAATTAAAGACTTTTTTTTAGAAAAAAAATTTTCCAGTTATTGTTACAATTAATTTTAACTTAATCAAATTAATTTTTCTCCCCCCCCCTTTCCCTCTTTGTTAATCATCATTAATTTTATTACGTCACATTTGAAGTCTTATTTTTTTAATATTTAAATTATTATTAAAAAATTTATGTTGATTTTTCATTTAAATGGAAATTTTTTTTTGTTTGTTTGTTTGTTTTGTTTTGTTCTTCAAATGTTGTCGATGAGGTTTTTCTTTTATTAAATTGACAATGCAAAAAAAAAAAAAAAAAAAAAAATTACGTCAGATTAATACTGGAAAAAAATTAATTGGAATTAATTATGTCGTCTGTCTATTAAAAATTTTTATTTATTTATTAATTAAACGGTTAAGTTTAATAATACATAATAATTATTCCTGTTCAGAAAACAGGAAATGAACTTATCACATACTGTTCGTTGTCGTTTCCATATTTTTTTTTTTCGAAACTGTTCACTCTAAAGATAAGAATAAATAAAATTATTATTATTATTATTATTATTTATTTATTTATTTATTTATTTAAAAATCAAACGAATTTATTAAATTTTTCGTGGGGGGTAATGGATCTTTTGGAAAATTCGCATGGATTTTTTTTCTTTTTTTCCACATAAAAATAAACTTTTTCATTTTATTTTTCTCTTTTTTTTTTTTTTAAACAATTTAATGGCGTTTTTAATCAATTAATATTTAAGTCTTATAAAAAATAATGACACAATTCGTCTGCTTATGAATTATGTAGGAGAAATTATGATGTGTGGTTTATTTATTTTTTTTTTTTTTTGCCATTTTTTCGCGGTTTTTGTTTCTCTCGATGCAAAGTCATTCATCTGAAAAATTATTTTGAAGGTTGCATCTTCCCACGTTTATTTTTTTTATTTTTTTTTATTTTTTTTTTGATAGTTAAATGAAACATTTAAGCAAATCTTTAATTTATCAGTTCCTCTTTTTATATATAAATTTTTTTTTTTGTCTTTTCTTATTTTGAATTTTCCAAATCATTCGTATATTTTCTTCATTTTCCAACCGAAAGCAAAAAAAAATTAATTATTAACTTTTGTAATGAATTTTTATCAAATTGCGTGTGTGTTTGTTTGTAATTAATTAATTCCCCAAAAAAAATTTTTTTTGAATTCTCCATTTAAAAAATTTAAAAAAAAAAAGAGGAAAAAATAAATAATAATAATAATAATATTGCAGATGTTAAATATGGCAAACTGCGTAATAACGAATCGTATTTTCAAATGTATTTTCAAATGTAATTTTAAATGGAACTTAATTATTATTCGTTTACCGTATATATTATGTGAAAATAAATTTTTCTTATTTTTTTTAAGTGTAAAAATAGAATCTGACTTAAACTATCTGAAATAAAAATGTCTGAAGGAAACAAAAAAAAAAAAAAAAACATTACTCGCTCCCCAAAATTAGCATCAAAAATTAATTTTTAATTTAATACGCGAATTTAAATTATTTAAATTCGATTCGGTTCATAAACTTTTTTTTTTTTTTAATTTTTACATTATTATTATTATTATTATTATTATTATTATTATTATTATTATTATTTAAATATTTTTCAGAGCAGTACAGATATTCTAGAACTCAAACATGTGAAACAGGATCTTGTTATCCTGCAACAGGAAATCTTTTAATAGGTCGAGAAAGCCAGCTGAGAGCAACATCAACCTGCGGTATTAGAAAACAGGTAATTTTTTTTTTAATGCCTAACCGACTCAAAACCTGAATGGTTTTTATTGTTTTTTTTTTTTACAACAAACAAACAAACAAAACTTTTCTGTTTAAATTCAAAGAAATTTTTTTTTTCCCCCTTTTTCATTTCATTTTTGTTTGTTTGTTTGTTTCCAGGAAAGATATTGCATCGTGTCACATTTAGAAGGACCCAAAAAATGTTTTTGGTGCGATTCAAGATATCACAATCAATATGATAAATCATTGAGTCATAATATATCTAATATAGTTGATATTCATCCTAGAGAGTGAGTGGAAACCAACATTTTCTTTTTTTTTTTTATATTTGTTGTTAAAAAGTAATAATGATAAAAGTTTATTATTATATTAACTGAGTAATAATTTTTTTTTTTTTATTTCTATCTGATTGCATGATGCTTAGATGTCATGATTTGAAAATTATTTAAATAACGGATGGGTAAGTTAAAAAAGATTTACTCTTTTAAATTTATATAACGTCAGGACGATGTCATTTAACGGATATTAAATTTTTTTCTTTTTTTTTTTGTTCCCTCAGTCAGGTTTATATTCGTGTTACAGGTTGTTTAAAAATCCCATTTTACCATCAGAAGTTTTCAAACAAAATTCCTCCTCTTTAATAACCTCCTCCTATTCCTGTACTCTAAATCTGTCCGAGTTCCAGGTAAACCCGATTATTATGAATGAATTCCTGAAAAAAAAAATCTGTAAATTATTTATTTATTTAATTAAAATTATTTTTTTCCAGGTTGGATCCGTGGTGGCAATCTGAAAACGGAGTAGAAAATGTTTCCATTCAATTGGACATGGAAGCCGAATTTCATTTCACTCATTTGGTTATTCATTTTAAAACATTTCGACCGGCTGCCATGTTGATCGAAAGGTCGCAAGACAAGGGAAGAACGTGGCACGTTTACAGATATTTCGCACATGATTGTTATAAAGTCTGGGGCATGAGACCAGACATTCCTAGAAGTTTAAGTGATGTTATTTGCGAAGAAAAATACTCTTATGTCAATCCCTCATCCGGAGGAGAAGTGCGTAAAATAATCCTTTAATCGGAAAAATGTTTTGAGATTAACTTTTCTTTACAAATTAATTTTTAATTTTTTAGTTGATCTTTCGAGTTATTCCACCTAACATACCGGTGGAAGATCCATTTGCTTCCGAAGTTCAAGAACTTGTTAAAATGACTAATTTAAGAATAAATTTTACTAAATTACATACTCTTGGTGATAATTTGTTAGACAAAAGAGAAGAAATTCAGGTATGGGATTAAAAATATTTTTTTCGAGTATAAAATTCATTTATCTTATATTCCAAATTCAAACGTTTCAGGAAAAATATTATTATGCCATTAATCATATGGTTGTTAGAGGGTCATGTTCTTGCTACGGACACGCCAGTAGGTGTCTTCCTCTTCCTGAAAAAGCCAACAGCTATTATCCTCCAGACATGGTTCACGGTCAGTGTGAATGCACGCACAATACTAAGGGATTAAATTGTAATGAGTGCGAAGATTTTTATAATGATTTACCGTGGAAGCCAGCTTTTGGAAAATCACAAAATGCTTGTAAAAGTATGCAAGAAATATTCTTACTCCTTGCATGTCATCGAAATTATCAATCACTAATTTTAAATTTTTATTTCAGGATGTAATTGCAACAGCCATGCCACGTCTTGCCATTTTGACTCTGCAGTATTCGAATTAACGGGTAATGTTACCGGTGGTGTTTGCGATAACTGTCAGCACAATACCCAAGGACGAAATTGCGAAGAATGTATTCCGTTTTACTACCATGATCCCGGATACGACATTCAAGATCCCAACGCTTGTCAGCGTAAGTAGTTCAATAATTTACATTTTAAATGTTTAACCTTTAAATAGAAATTGATTGTTTTAATTATTTTGTCATTTTAGCATGTGATTGCGATCCTAGAGGTTCTACGGATGACGGAATCTGCGATTCTCATACGGATCCTGGAAATGGATTAGAGTCGGGCCGTTGTCACTGTAAACCAAATGTTGATGGTCGAAGATGCGATCGGTGTAAGGAAGGATATTGGAATTTTGACGAAAACAGTCCAGAAGGATGTCAAGGTAAATTTTTTTTTTTCTTAATTTTTATATTGGTTAATTTTAATAAATGCTGATTTTTTTTAACGGTTATTTGTTTAAGCTTGCTCTTGTAACATTCACGGAACCGTGAATAATCAGGGATGTAACGTCAATACTGGAGAATGTACTTGTAAACGTTATGTGACGGGTCGAGATTGCAATCAATGCCTCCCTCAGTTCTGGGGCCTTTCAGAAGATCGAGATGGATGCAAACCTTGCAATTGTGATCTCGGAGGTGCGTATAATAATGATTGCGATGTGATTACTGGACAATGCCGATGCAGACCACATGTTGTTGGAAGAGCTTGCGATCAACCAGAGCAAAGTTATTTTACTGCGTATCCGGATTATCTAATTTACGAAGCGGAATTATCGAAGGGCTCCGGAGTAAGAATTTTTCAAAATTAATAAAATTATATTAATAATTATTTGAGTGATTACTTATTTATGTAAATATTTTTTAGGATTCCCAAGTGGTTGTGTTAGAACCAAACAGAGAAGGCAGAGGAAATATTTGGACTGGACCGGGTTATATGAGAACCTTTGAAGGATCTCAATTAGAATTTGAAATTAATAATATTAAAACTCCAATGAAATATGATTTAGCCGTTAGATACTCTCCCCAATTGCCAAACGGATGGGATAATGTTAAAGTTCATGTAGAAGGATTACAACCATTAGATCCTAACGGGCCTTGTGCCGGTACAATATCAAATTACGAATCTTACGATTTGCATCTGCCTGTAGAAAGTCGAAGTTCGCAACTTCCGTCTCCCCTTTGTCTGGAACCCGGTAAAACATATAAAGTTAGATTAGATTTCCGAAAATATGATCCAACGGTAGAAACTCCGTCGGCTTCCGTTCTTATTGATTCCGTATGTTTCTTTTTTTTCGATTTTTTTTTTTTTTAAATGGTAAACCTACAATTTAACAATTATTTAAAATTCTCATTGTTGTAAATTACAGATAGCTCTACTGCCACGTTATGACGAAATTGGATTTTATAGAGGGTCTCCTGAAAATGAAATAAATCACGAAGAGTTTAGAAGATATCGTTGCGGAGAAATGTTTCAATATGCGAATAAATTTCCCAGTCGGCAAATTCCAAAAATTTGCTTGAAGCATCTTCAAAGCATCGGAGCTTTCGTTCATGACGGTGCCTTTCAATGTGAATGCAATCCCACGGGATCAATTTCTTACGAATGCGATCCTTTGGGTGGACAATGTGATTGTAAACCGAATGTCGTCGGACGTCGCTGCGATAGATGTGCTCCTGGAACTTACGGATTTGGTCCTGAGGGCTGTTTAGGTACTTTTTTGTATTTTTGTATTTTAGATTATCGAAAAAAAATTTTTACTGACCTATGAAATTATTTAGCTTGCGACTGTAACTCTTTGGCTCTGGATAATTTTTGCGATCAAATAACTGGACAATGCAAGTGTCGACAACACACATACGGACGAGTTTGTGATCAGTGTCAAATAGGATTTTGGAATTTTCCAAATTGTCAACGTTGTGAATGTAATGGTCATGCTGATACTTGTGATTTAAAAACCGGGGTCTGCATTTCTTGTAGAGATGCCACTTTCGGTGATCGTTGTGATCGTTGTATTGAAGGATATTACGGAGATCCAAGACTTGGTATTGATATACCTTGTCGGCCTTGTCCTTGCCCAGGCAGTTTAGATAGTGGTCATTCTTTTGCATCGCGATGCTTTTTAGATCCTAAAACTCACGACGTTGTTTGTAATTGTCACATTGGATATTCAGGTAAATATAAATTTTGGTTCTTCGGGTAAATTATAAATGGTTTCCCTAAAGAGGTTTACGTTTATATTTACTTTTAGGGTCTCGGTGTGACGTTTGCGCGGACAATTATTACGGTGATCCCGAACTTCCTGGAGGCTCTTGCCAAGCATGTAACTGCAGTAACAACGTTGATATCACCAGACCAGGAAACTGCGATCCTAAAACGGGACACTGTATACAGTGTTTGTTTAATACCGAAGGAGAACACTGCGAAAAATGCAAAGAAGGCTACTACGGTGACGCCATTAATCAGCAATGTAGAGGTATTTCGATAAAACTTGGCTTTAATCTTTTATTTTTTTCCATTTGAAATTTACACGAATGAAATTTGTTTTAGAATGTGTTTGCGATTTGTTGGGAACCAACGCTACTGCCGGACCTTGCGATAGAACAACAGGACAATGCCCTTGTCTTCCAAACGTAATAGGTTTGTCTTGTGATACCTGTAAAGAAAATCATTGGAAAATCGCAAGTGGAAATGGTTGCGAACCATGTGGATGTGATCCGGTTGGTTCTTACAGCGAACAATGTAATTATGTAAGTTTTTATCTATTCTGTTTTTTTTTTTTTTTTTTCCGTTGTTTGTTAAGATTTAACATCTAATAATGTGTAAAATTTCAGTTTGATGGACAGTGTAATTGTGCACCAGGTTTTGGAAGCAGACGATGTGATCAATGTCAGGCGTACTTTTGGGGAGACCCCAAAGTACAATGTCATCGTGAGTATTTAAAATATTTTTATGTTTTTTACTTAAAACTTTTTATTTTTTGTTTTATTATTTTAGAGTGCGAGTGCGATGTAAATGGATCGGCGACATTACAATGTCATAGAAACAATGGAAGTTGTATTTGTTTAGAGGGAATTGGTGGTAGCAAATGTGATAAATGTGCAAGAGGTTATCTCGGCGTGGCCCCTGATTGTAGGTTTTGCGGAGAGTGCTTTAAAAATTGGAATGACATTTTAGAAGATCTCATTGGTAATTTTAAAAAAAATATAGTTATTACTCGATGACGTCATTGCTGTAATAAATAATTTTAAATTTTTTTTGTTTTTGGACTACAGTTCAATCCGAAAAAGTAATTTTATCGGCATCGAATATCAAAAATGTCGGAGTTCAAGGAGCTTACACACACAAGTTTTTGGCAATGGAAAAGATACTAGATGACGTACAAGATCTGTTGAAAAATATGAATATGTCAGCTCGCGAATTAGCCACAACAGAAAATTTAATTACGCCCCTTAAAAATAATTTACTCGAGGCTGCAGAAAAATTAAACGAAACCGGAAAAGTGTTGGAAACTACGGAACAGCAAATCAAATGGGTAGATTTAGATTTAAATAAACTTACGGATCAAATGAATGTTTTATTGGTGGCAACCAAGGAATTAAAGGAAAATGCGACTAAACTTCAAGAAGCCAACGTCGAAGGTACAGGGAATCGAATAATATTTGCTAAATTCATTTTAAGTTATTTAAAATGAAAAAAAATTGACTTCAATAATTAAATTAATTTTCTTTTAGGTGCTTTGAATCTTACGAGAAAAGCTCAAAAACAATCATTAGATGCTGAAATAAAAGCAATACAAATATTTGAAAATGTATTAGCTAATTCCGAACGTCAATGTAAAAGAGCAATGACTCTCTACAATCGTTCAATTGATGAAGTTAATAACATGAGACACAATAATGAGAGAACAATAGCGAGTTTGAAAAATCGATTGGAGAGTTTGAATGAAAAAATACCCAAACTCAATGAAATGGTTAATTTTATTTTTATTTTTTTTTTCCTTCGGAGGTTAAAAGAAAATCAATTTTTAATGTTGCGAATAAAAATTTTTTTCAGGTTTGTGGGAAAAACGAGGTTTGCGATGAAACTTGCGGCGGTGCAGGTTGCGGAACGTGCGGAGGAATTTCATGCGATTCCGGAGCAGTTACCAAAGCGAATGCTTCATTCGAAGTCGTCAAGAAAACGGATCAAATCATTAAGGAAAAAGAAGAAAAAGCGGAAGAATTATTGCGGGGGGTCGCCCAAGCAAAGCAAGAAGCTTCATCTGCTTACGATGCTGCTCAAGATGCTTTAATGACGGCGGAAAATGCTAAAAACGGTTCGGAAAAAGCTATAAAGGAATCATCGGAATTTTTTTCAAATCTCGAAAAATTTTTTAGCACTCCCGGTGCTAAACCTGGCGACATAAGAGCAGCAGCAGAAGAGGTAATATAAGAGTGAAATATTTTTTAAATTTTATTTTATTTTGATAAAATATATAGAACCTTAATTATTTTTAGACTCTTCAAATGGATATCAATCGAGAACCGGAACAAGTGCGAGAATTAGCTTTGAAAATAAATAACGCTGTTGCCAAATTGACGAACATCGATTCGATTTTGGAAGAAACAAATGCCGACAAAAAGACAGCCGGTAAACTTAAAGAAGAAGCTGTTAAAGTGAAGTAAGTATTAATTTCTCCATAACGGAGAAAATTTGCATTTTTACATTATTAATATTATTTATTTTAGAACGGATGCCGAAAACATATTAAACGTTCTTGAAAAAGTGAATCAGGCTTTGGAGGAAGCTGGAGATGCTCAACAAAAAGCAGGAGATGCTATACAATTAGCTAACATTGACATAGCTGCTGCCGAAGACGATCTGACTCAGGTAAACCAAAAAAAAAAATTTATTTTTTTCTTCAAAAAAAGAATAAAATATTTACCAAAAAAATATGATTTAGATAACAAGCGAATCGAGTGCGGCAAAATCAAAAGCAAACGAAACGATGAACACGGTCAAAGATTTGAACGGACGTTTAAATACTCTCAAAAGAAGATTTTTGAAAAATCAACTGAGCGCATCGGAAATCAAAGAGGAAGTCGATGCTGTTTCCAAGGATGCCAACAACACTTTGGCGGAAGTTCAAAAATTACAAGATCAATACGGCGTGGCAGAAGAAAAATTGATGAACAGAGCTGGTAAAAGTTACACGGCGAAAGAAAGAGCTCAAAGGTTATTCGATAGAGCGAGTCAATTGTTTGTCAATACAAACGCCAAAGAAAAAGATTTGAGAGGTTGTTGTTGTTGTTGTTGTTTTAATTTTTGTATATTTTCAAAATGACGTCATCAAAAATCATTTTTTAAAAAAACGGGTTTTATTTTTTTTTTTTTGCAGATTTAGAAAAATGGTACGAAGAAAAAGAAAAAATGTTTGAAAGTTTAAACGATGAAATGATGATGCTGTCGAATAAAATGGACGAATACATAACGAAAATAAGCAGTCGTTCGAAACACTACAGCGAATGCGTTTCGTAGTTTTTTTTTTTTTTTTAATTTTTTTGTATTTTCTCTTTCCCCTCCCCCTCCCCCCTCATAAAATGGTTTACAATGACTACCACTCGTTCGAAAAATGATTTTTTAAGGTACATTTGCAAAAGTTTTCCCCGTATCGTCTACATGAATGTGCGCGTATAAATCATCGACTTGGAGTAATTTTTATAATGTCAACCATTTTGTTTTTTATTTTTTTCTACCGAGAATTTAATTAATTAAAAAAATGCTTAATCGTTAATTTAATTTCTTTTTTTTTTTTTTTATTCGTGTATTTATTTACAAATAATAATAATAATAATAGTAAAAAATCAAGTTGATATCATTTACCATTTCGTATTATTATCATTATTATTATTAGGTAAGAGCATGATGCATTTTTTAAATAATAATAATTTTTTTAATTAGTTATCGCATTATTTTCATAATCATAATAATTAGTTAATTAATGTAAGTTATTAGTTTTAAGTTAAGGAAAAAAAAAAAACGAATGTAACCAAAGTTTTTTTGTTTTTTTTTTTTTTTTTTTTTGTTAAAAATTTACAAACTATTATTAAATGTTAAAAAACGATAATTTCGATTAATTTAATTATTAAATAAATCAACGTTAATAATAATAGTAATAAAAGTTACCTAAGTAATAATTAAAATTAATGTTTAGGTAAGAAAAAAAGAAAAAAACCGCGGCGGAAAAACAAGACTAAAAAATAATAATAAGTGTTTCAATGACGTCATTAATTAATTTTTTTTTTTAAATTAAATTTATCGTTAATTATTACTAACATTACATACAAATTTTTTTAAATATATATAAAAACTTATTAATTTTATTATTATTATTATTATTAATTATATGATTCACACTGCCAGTGTTATATATATAAAAAAAAATTTTTTATATAGTTATATTTATATATATATATTTTTAAATAAAATTTTATTACTTTTGTTGTTCTTGTATTTCTTATATAAATATATAAATTTATTTCGAACCGTGATGGTGGAAATTTACGGAAAATTGTTTGATCGATTTTGTTTATCTCGAAGGAAAGTTTAAAATTGATTTAACTCGGCCATTTTTTTTTTTTTTTTTTATTAAATGGAATTAATATCAAAATGGTGAGTTATCAATTATTGAATTAAATGTTTATTTGTTTTTTTTTTTTTTAATAAATTTTTATTTTTAGATTGATGAAACGGAAATACAAACACAAGAAGAAGAAAAAGATGGCGACGGCGATGATGATGATGATGATAATGTGTTACATAGTTTATTTGTTGATCTGACTTTGGAAAATGATCATAAAGGGGATGAATTTGAATGGTTTAAATCAAAAATTTATTATGAGAAAAAACCCATAGAAGATGATAAGACGGATAAATCCGTTAAAAAAGGTGCCCAATATAGGATAATCATGATTAAATATAATTTTTTTTCTCCCTCTCTGTGAAGAGAGAGAGTTCATTGAAGAAAGAGAAATAAAATCTATTAGTTATGATTATTATGCTTGAATTTTTTAATTACGTAGATGAACGGGAAAAAGTTAAAATAATAACAAATTTAGAAGATGTTGAAACAAAATCAAATACATTATACATAAGACTTATGGAAACAAATACAATATGGCTTCTTTCAATTGATACGTCATTTAGTGAATGTGATGTGGAAGATGGTAAAAGAATACAAAAGAAAAACGATGATTATATTGCGGTAATGTATTTAAATATATTATTATATATTAATCCACTACTAATAATAATAATAATACATTGATGATTTTAGAAAAAGAATAATGAAGAAATAATAAGAAAACGTTGGTCGGCCGAAACTCAAACGCCTAAAAATATGGAAAAATCACAGGGAGTTGTAACAGATGAAATTATTATTAACGATGCAAATATTTTTGCATCAGAATGGGATTTATATGATACATATAAAGGATTATCACGTGGTATTTTTAAATTATATTTAATTAATAAAATAAATAACATTTTAAAAAAAGTTTTTATTTATTTTTACAGATTTAAATGATGATGAGACTTTGATGGCCAATTTTAAAAATGATAATGATAAAAATTCATACGTTCAGGTTAGTTTTTCTGTTTTGGTTTAAATGATAAAATTGTTTTGTTTTTATTTCTAATACAATAATTTATATTTTTAGTACGAAATAAAAAATTTATTAACAATGGAAGAACAAATTTTTAACATTCACAACAAATTAAATTTTAAATATGCTGCTTTGGTTACAGAAAGACTTTTAGCATCAAATTGTTATCAAGATGAACAAACAATATTTAAAAAAAAATTACCATCACCTTGTATTATTATCATTATTTAATTAAATTACAATTTTTAATAAATAAAAATAATTATTACTTACCATTTATTAATTTTATTTTAGACGAATACGAACCAACAACGTTTTCTTATGAAATATCTAACCTATGGAATTTTGAAAAAAAATTTAAAGAACGTTTAATGGTTACCGATTTAGATTGGAATCCATTAAATAACGTAAATTTATTAAAATTATTCAAATAAATAAATTGAAAATTGTTGTGTTTGATCATTGTTTTGTTTTTCTTTAGGATTTATTGGCGGTAGGATATGGAAATTATAATTTTTTAAAAGTAACTTCCGGTTTGGTTTGTCTATGGTCACCGAAAAACCCGCGACAACCGGAAAGAGAATTTTATATCGATGAAGCCGTTACGACAATTAATTATTCAAAAACAAAACCAAATATTTTAGCTGTCGGTACGAAAAAAGGAAAAATATATGTTTTAAATGTTGCAGAACATGATGGAAATTTAAGATTACTAAGGTAATTACATAATTAAATTAAAATTAACTTTTAATTATTTAAAAATTTTAAACGTTTTAGAAACGATAATCAACCACGTCCTGAACCAATATGGAAAGTCGAATGGTTTCAATATAAATATTTAACAAATGAAAAAGAAAAACTTTTAGCCGTTGGTGAAAGTGGTGTTCTCATGCTTTTTTCATTTAATTTTGATGAAACGGCAAAAGGTAAAATATCCATAAGTCAATAAATAAATAAAGAAAGAAAAGAGGAACTCAACATTGATTTTGTTTTAGAAATGTTAAAAATGAATTATGTAATGGTGGATGAAAATTTTCTCAATTGTAAATATAGTAAAAAAGAATTAAGACAACAGATACGAAAACAAGGGCGACCACTCGAAGAATTTAGTTATTATAAAAAAACATATTCAGGACTTTGTTTTACAATATTTAATGATAGAAATGATTGTTACATATCTACCAAAGAAGGCGTCATCATAAAAGTAAAATTTTTTTTAAAATTAATAATGACTAAAGTGTAATTAAGTATTATTGATTGAATTTTTGTTTTTTTTCCAGTGCAGTTTAATAAATCCTTCCATGAATGATGGAATATATCCAGGTCATGATGGTTCTATTTATACAATTTCTCATTCTCCAGTATCTGATTTGATATATCTAACATGTGGAGCTGATTGGAGTATAAAAATATGGATGGATGGAATAACAAAACCACTTTTTACACTTCAACAAAAGGTATAGTATAAAAATTATGAATTTATATTCGTGGATTGATTATTTAATTAATTTCCAGGCACCTGTACGATGTGCAACATGGTCACCAACCATTCCAACAATGATAGCATCAATCGGAGATGCTCAACTTAATTTGTGGGATATATCAATGAATATAATATCACCTGTTTCTTGTAAAAATTTTCAAGAGTGCACGAAACCATTGTCAAAAGTTATTTTTTTTCCTAACGGACGGGTGAATGATTAATTAATTAATTATTTAATTTATTTATTTATTTATAAATTTATTAAAATTTTTTTATTTTTAGAATATGGCTGTCGGTGGTGAAGATGGAATTGTTCGAGTCGTTAATTTATCTCAATTACCGAGAACTCCATTTTTACAGGTAAGTTTTTTTACTTATTTATTTATTTAACTTTATCTTCCAACGACCTATTAATTAATAACTTATTAATAAAACTAACATTTTTTTTTTTTTTAGGAAGAATCATTAATGAATTCAATAAAAAAAAACATAAGGAAAAAAAAAGATATTTTAAATTTATTTCTAAGGTCATTAAATGAAAATAAACATAGACTAAAAACGGATTTGGTTTTACTTTAATAATTTATGTATTTTTCTTACTATTTATTAACCTTCCTTTTACTTCAATAAATAAATTAATAAACGTCAATATTAATTAATTAAAATTTTCTTTTTATTTAAAAATTAATAAACCTTTTAACAAGGTTAAATCTATCTATCTATCTATCTATCTACTCATCATCAATTATAATTTAACTCTGATTATTATTATTATTATTATTATTATTATTGTGATTACATAATAATAAAATATTTACAATTTAAATAAAAAAAAAAAAATTTAATTTTGTAATTCATTTTACAAATAAAATAATAATAAAAATATACAAAACAATTTTTTTGATTAACATAAATTATTATTATTATTATTATTAAGATATTGAGGAGGGAGGGAAGGGGGAAGATTTTTCGATTAACATTTTTTATTAAAAAAATATAAATAAATAATTTTTCTTTTATTTTCATATTTGATTTTTTTTTTCACTTTGGAAAAAATTTTTAAAAACTAAAAGAAGGGGGCGTGGCGTGGCGGTGGCGGGACGGGGGCGTGGCGCGGGAGAAAAATAAGAAAAACAAACAAATTATTTTCTTTTGTTTTTGTTTTGTTTTTTTTTTTGAAAATAATGATGATAATAATGATAATAATGATGATAATAATAATAATAATAATAATAATAATAATAACAAAAAAGAAATTATTGTCGTTTGAATAATACTTAACGAGTAACAATGGAAAAAGGAAAATTATTTTTTTTGATTTTTCTCCTCTCTCTCTCTCTCTCTTTTTAACTTAAAATATTGTTAATAAGGAAAACTAATCCAAATTTTACATTATAGACAAAACTAATTTTTTCTCTTTTTTTCTTTTCTTTTCTTTTAAATAACATTTTTACACAGTTTCATAAAAATAAAATTAAAAAAAAAAAAAAAAAAAAAAATAGAAAATAGATCTTCTGCTTCTGTCATCAAACAATCATCACATCAGCCTTCTATAATTTTTTTTTATCCATTTTTGAAATAATGTCACCTAATAAATCATAACTCTCATTAGTTTTTTTCTGTAATTTTTTTTTAAATTTTTTCATAACTTGTGACGGCGGAGGTTTTTCTTTCGACGACACTCCATTGTCTTGAGGGTTTTTCACGTTGGAGTTAATTGTCGATGGAGGAGGGAATGACGTATCCGATAATGATTTATCGTGATTTTCACATTGGGGAGGGCTGCTGGGTGGCAAAGGAGGATTTGCCGGTGGGGAATTTAAAGGAGGAGGAGGAGGAGGCGGGAGATGGGGAGGTAACGGAGGAAGGGGAGGCACGGGAGTCGTACTATCCGTTTGAGGATGGTTTTCTTTGAGATCATTGCTTGTCGTCGTCGTCGACCCGTTGCTTGTCGCCATATTTGTCACACTGGGTTCATCTTTTGCGAGGGGTACAACAATTGGAATCGTTTCTGTTGAATCGTTTTTTTTACCGGTATTACCACTTGAATCGTTTAAATTTTCGTCAATTTTATTCTGTTTTTTGTCGACATTTACTTTTTCGTCTACCACCACATCATCGTCATTCGTTTTTACACTCGGTTCACTTTCGATCCCCTTTTTTTCTCGTTCTTTTTCCCGGGAAATCGGACTCTTATTTCCGTTTTCGACAACGTCCGAACTCTGTTTTTCTTCTTTGATTTTTTTAACCGGAGTAACCGTCGGAGATTCTTCGTGTTTTCTTTTCACACTTCCGTTTTTGTCTTCAGTCTTTGTTTTATGTAAATTTTGTCCGTTTGAACTCGACGACACGTGTTCCTTACTTTTTTCTTTCACTTTGTTTTCTTTTTTGTCCTGACTCGAACCACTCGATTTCGATGATTTTTCATGCCTGCTTTCCTGTGAACTTTTCTTATGCTTCGACTCATCACTTTTCCCATGCTTTGATTTGGCTGAGAGTTTATCACTTTCTTGATTTGATGATTTGTCCTTTTTAACATCGAATTTCGAATCTAAATTTTTCACTTCGTGCCTATAACTGGAATGACTACTTTTTCTTTTTTCTTTTTTAGATGGCGTCGTCCGATCATCATCCTGTGATCGACGTTTGTGAGAATGTTCGGATTTTTCGCATGATTTCGACAATTCTTTAGAACGTTCCTCTTTAGAACCACCATCGATCGATTCAGATCTTTCACGTTTTTTTGAACTATTATTACTACCACTACTATTAGTATTACTGCTACTAATTTTTTTATCTTGAGTATTACTAGACGTTTCGATTTCTTTATTATTATTGACGATATTATTAGGCGAAGGAGGCACTGGATCTGATTGCTTTTCTTTTTTGCTTGCAGAGCGAGGCGTTGAATGTTTGTGCATTTTCCTGGGAGAATGTTTAAATGGTGAATATTCTTTTAGTCTATCACTTTTTTTCGGAGTTTTCAAACCGGTTTCCTGCAAGAGAAAAATATATAGTTTTCTACAATTTTCATTTTATAACTTTTTGGAATTAAAAAACGTTAGGATTCCTTACCGAATTAGTAATGGCTGATAATAAGTCGCACTCTCGAACTGGCGGACAGTACACGGCTACATTTTTCTTTTCGTAAAAAACTTGTCCTTTATTGATTCCAGTTGGTGTATGTAAATTAGGAGCACCGTGTAATGAAAAATAGTCTCGATACCTTATGTGCCATGCTTCAGATAAGATACAAAAAAAAAAAATGAAATTAAAACAAATTAATCGATAGTAGAAAAAAATGCTGTACATTTTTAAAATTTACCACAGTTTTTTATATTGTACTTACCCACACTAGCAACGCTACTGATTGTTTGAAATTGATGAATTATTTTTCTAGGCAAATAATACACGTCGTTATCGTGTAATTGTAAATGTGCATATCTTATACCTTCACGTCTCAAAGTATTTAATTTTGATGTCTACAAATAGAACCAGTGATAATTATTTTAATATAAATATAACATTTAAAAATGTAAA
>NW_002987010.1:603229-618900 GCF_000006295.1 Pediculus humanus corporis
GTCAATTAAATTAATAACTGTAAAATTTTATTAATCTCTTTTCTTACGACACTGTTTTAAATTGACGTACTAACAAATGTTTAATATTTAACCTACCTACGGCAGCAGTAGGAGCTGTATTACTAATACCATAATCAACCCCGACTTGATCAGCGTGAGCTTTAGTTCTATCCATAAAAAGGGATTCCCTTGCTTCGCTAAATCGAGATCCTCCAATGTAAGCTAAATTATCCAACTCGTTATTTCTTCTACAAAAATTTAAAAACAAATTTTCGGTGAGTTCTACATAACTTTATTAAAATATAATAACTATTAATAAATTAATAATTAATTTTTCTTTACCGTTTTTTAGGCCTCGCGCTTTCTTTTAAAGCTTCATTAGCCGGTAACATTTGTTCTCCGGGACGTACCCAAAATATAGGACCGTCATTTGACTCCCTGGGATTATCGGTTTGAACGACGGATAAAGAACTCCAGGGCATAACCTTTAAAAAATAATAAATCGTCAATTTTCAATTTCATCGACTTACGCACTTGAGGGTTTATGAGAAAAAATTAACATGCTTACTGGTTTCATGAAAGGACTTTGTTCCAACCTGGCAACAAAATCAGGAAAATACGCTCCAACTTCTTCCCCTAAAACTCCACAAATACTTAATTGATCTAAAGGAGCGTACCTGAACGTCCCATTAGAGTACGTTTTGTAAACCTGAAAGCAAAAATACTCATTATAGGAAAAAGTTTTTAAAATCAAAGTATTTTTCCAATAAAATTTTCAATAACCTCATCTCTATATTGACTCATAGTTGTTGTATGGTTGTCCCTACTAGCTAATGAACCAGTTTTGACAATTAATGTTGGATAATGATCGGCCATATAATCAACAAGATCAGGTAAATAGGAAGCTGCACCGTGTACAATGCCCATAACGTGATAGGCACATTCATTTTCATCTTCGCTGTACGATAACTAATAAATGATAAAATAGTCGATTTTGAAAATTGTAAAATTATTTATAAAAATTAATAAAATAAATATTAAAAACATGGAGAAAAATTACTTTTATGAATTCTATAGCGCATTCCTTCAATTGAGGTTCAGGTAAATGACAAATTTCATCCATGAATAAATGACAAACCGTAGCTCCACCATTCCTATCTTCCTCTATTCTATAATAACGACCGTATTTTAAATTCGTTATTTGAGGATGAGGTACCCAAGGTATTCTCGTAAAATTAGCGTTAGCTTGTCCACTTTCTGATCGTCTGAGTTCAAATGCTATTTCATCTGCTGTACACTGAGTCTTAACACTTTGGAATTTTTTTGATTTTTTCGAATGATGAGAATGATGATGAGATTTACAATGACATTTTTCATCTGGTTTGTGATGGCAACTTCTAGATTTACTTTTAGAATCAGATTTTGAATCTTTATGACTGCTTGAAGATCTACTCCTGAAAATTTCATTTTAAAAAATTCAACTTTGTTCTCAAAGAATTTATATTATTTATGATTTTCAAATAAAAATAAAATAGGTAATTACTTATATTTACTCGTCGATGAAGAAGATGAACTTTTACTTTTTTCATCTTTCGAGTCTTTGTATTTATGTCTGGAAGATGAAGATGATGAAGATGATGATGATGATTGGTGAGAATGTGACACAGGTTTTGATAGAGTTGAAGAAGAATTTATAGATGATGGTGATGACATTAAAGCATTATTTACAGATGAATTATTAGTACTATTTTGTTCTTTTTCTTCACTTTTCCCATTGCAAGATTCAATTGATATGTTTTCAGTTTTGATTTCCTCTTTAAATTTTACCTTAAATAATAAAATAATTTATAAAAATAAAAAACAAATTTAAAGCAAATTAATTATTAATGTCTTACTCAATTATATGTAATGATTGTGTTCAATAATAATATTACAAACCTCATGATTTTTAGATTCATTCCTTGAGGGATCTTTTGCTTCAACAATAACTTTTTCAATAACTTCATTGTTATTATAAAGACTTAGAGTCTCTGTTATAGGCACAGAATTAACTTTTTATTACATTCTACTTGTACTATATCTTGTAATTTTTCAGTTTTCCAATTATTGCCATTTATATGTAAATTTGAATTCAAATTTCCATTCGGTAATAAATCATTCAAATTTTCTTTTTTAATGTCTTTAATTTCAACATTAATACTGTTTTCTAGTAAAACATTTTTAGAAATTGGAGAAGAGACGGATCCCTTCATAATTTGGTTGTCATTTATCACAGTTAAGCCATTATCGACATGCTTTTCATTATCCGATGACAATGATTCTGATTTAACTTTTGGTAGACTTTTTTCCCCATTGATTAAATTTTTATCTAAAGAATTTACTTTGATTTCTGATTCATCTAATTCCATGACACAATTAAAATTAATTCCATTAGAAATCCAACTTGTTACAAATTTTGACTTTTTTATAAAAGCACTAATTTGAAATATGCACTGATTAAGTAACACAATGATTGACACTTTAAACACTAAATAGTAAAGTTTGAAATAAATCACAAACTTGTAGAAAAGCTTTAAAACTTTTAATATGTAGACTTGATAAATAATACTTAAATAAATAGCTGCTTTACATTGAAAAATAAAATTTGAATCACAGTTAATTTTCTTGCAATTGAATTTATGATTTATGCAAGGCGGAGTACTAGAATTGAAAACTAAACATGATTGCCAAAAATAAATATTAAAAATTAAATTTTTGTCTTTTACCAAACACCACCAGGGTATCTTTAATAGAGTCACTGTAAATGGAAAATATTTTATACACCCATTTGGTGCAGATGAGTACAAAAAACGTATTGAAGCTGTTGAATCAGATGATTTTATTGAATTGCACAAGTTATCAATCAAAATTTTACAATCATTATCTCGTAGAATTGAAAATTTAGATGAGCAAGATGGCATGATAAAAGCCAAGACTAATCACTTTTTTAACCCGCCAGGGTGTCGAATGACTTTTAAGTCATCCGCCTTTGAATAATATTCTAAAAAAAAAAAGTAAAATAAATAAAAATTAAAAAAAAAATTAAGATCCACGTAATAAAAATTATTAATTCGATAAGTATATCACTTGAAGCACATTGAAAAAGAAAATAAATGGCAGTTGAAAACAATAAATATACACTGACGCCAATTCTTATATGTATTGCTCGATAAAAAAGTAAATATATGTATTAAAAATAGTAAAATTACTTTGATATTACAATTCTTGAAGACGAGGCCTTTTAAAATTCATGTAAACCAACGAAAATCAAAATATCCATAAATGATTTCTTTTATTTAACAGAACCAGAAAATTTAGTTCGTGCAACATTTTCATACGAAAATGGCAGCCGCTTTATAAGTGACATCATACGATAAAATTTCCCTGCTTTCGAACAAATGAAATACCAGACATTAGCGCTTTACATGGTGATTGGTGAAACTATCGCTTAGAGATAAAAAATCCGTTTCATTTCATAAAAACAAAGAACTATAAAATAATATGTGAAAAATAAACTCATTTCCGTCGTTTAAATATTATTTTGTGATTTAAAACGATAAACCTAAAAATTTAAGCCTAAATTAAATACTCTAATAAAACCATCAACTTTTAAAAAAGGTTTTAAAATTATTCCTTAAAATCGTTAACCTCCTTTTACATAAAAATTTTGGCGCCAAAACATTATAACACCTACTTAAAATGTATCAAATTTTAATAAAAATTAAAAATAGTTTGGATTAATAGTGTTAAAATAATTAGGTAAAATAAAATTTAATAAAAATTCATTTTTAATTTTTAAATAATAATTATTTAATATATATATATATATATAAATAACAGCTTTAATTTTTTTTTGTATAAATAGCTGTGTAACAAATTCAAACATAAATCAAACTAATAATGTATATACACCTTTTGTGCAAATAAAAGTCTAATACTGGGGGGAGGGGAAAGCAATAAAAGTTTCTAAGGGAAAAACTAAAACCTTAAATAATTTATAAACAAAAAAAAAAAAAAAAAAAAGTTTACAATAGTACGTTGAAGTATTGATAATTTTCAACATAATAATAATAATAATTTAAAATTTTTATGTTTAGAATTTAAACATTATTTAATTTTGCAAACTTTTTCTATCAAAACAATACAAATAGTTGTAAAAATTTAACAGCACATAATTAAACAGTTAAATAATTAATAATTATGTTTAACTTATTTAAAAAAAAAAAAAAGAGAAAACAAAAAAAAAAAATAAGAAAAAATTTTGTTTTATTATTTAAGGCCCACCGGTTTTTTATTTATACCGTGTTTAACTCTTAACATAAAATATTTTCAATAACCTAATAATAATAATAATAATTAAATACACCTAATTAATAATCAACTAATAGCACACTTATTAAAGTAAATAACAAGTTTTTATAATTAATATATATAAAAAAAAAAAAAAAAATTTTTTTTTTATAAGTCATTAACTAAAAATACAATAAAGCAAAATTTACAAAAAATGTTTTTCTTTTCTGTGAAAAAAAAAAAAAAAAAAATTGAAAATAAATAGTGATGATGGTAAAAAGAATTTTTTTTTACATATTAAAATAAAACAGAAAATTAATTAATTAATTAAAACAACAAAATAATAATAATAACTTGACAACCAATAATAATAATCCCGTCCGTCATTAATAATAGTATCAAACATATTTGACATTTAAAAAATCATAACAAAAAAAAAAAAAAGTTCTGCGAATTTTAAATAAATTTCAATTTAATGTCAATTTTTTTACTGTGAATTTTAACAAAATTATTCAAAAACATTTCATGTTCGAAAAAAAATTAAAATAAAAAAAAACATGAATGAATGAATATTTTACATAAAGATAAAAATTATTTTCCAACATTTTCTTTTCTTTTTCTTACTGTTAATTAATATTTTAACAACAACAAAAAAAATACTAATTAAAAGTTTTTTTTAAAAAAAATTTACAATTCTCGACACAAATTTAATAATAAAAATTTTTTTTTTTTTATTTCACAAATACAATAATTGTTCGAAAGTAAAAAAAATTTTTATTATTAAATTTTGCATTCGTTAAAAGACAGAAAAGTAAGAAATTTTGATTTTTATAATTTAAATAAATTATACATGAGTGAAAAAAGAATTTTTTTGGAATGTTTAAAGAAGAAAGTATACCAAGTGTAGTAAAATTCAAATAGAAAAAAGTTATTAAGATTAAATAATTTAATTTTAATAACTATTTGGTCCCATTGTATTTTATATAATGCCCTTTTCACCATCGTTTTTAAATAATATTTACTGAATAGGCACTTCTTTTTCTTATTAAAAATTCTTAAAACTTAATAAATATCACAATTCTTATGTAACACGCCAACAGTAAACTTTGTACAATAACTATGGTTACATACATATATATATTTTTAATCATATTTGCATTTTACTCGTGGGAGAAGGATATTTTGATAATTCCATGAGTAACAAAGCAGTAGAAATATCGGAATCTTCAGCTATTTTTTGGTTTTTCACTCCGGAAACATTAGAAAAAACAATTTTACGCTTTTTATTATTATTATTATTATTATTTAAATTAATTAACTCACTATTATTGCTATTATTCAAATCGGCAAATTCTTTAAAATTGTTATTATCTGATACTTGGTTTTGTGATAAATATTTATCATTAATATTTGTTATGTCTGATTCACTTTTACACTGACCAGAATGCATCAATACAGTTGGCCTAGTTTTGTTTAACTGTTGACCTTCTTCATGTAATAATCTAACACTGTGGTCACCATCATTAGCATAATTATCATGAACACTATTTATGTCTTGAGGATCTGTAAAAATTTTTACAGTTTCCATATTGTTTTTCAATTTTATTATTTTATTAAATCCTTTTTTTTCCTCGCAGACATTACCAATGCTCAAATTTTCAGGTTTTTTTATCGAGATACCATTTAATTTTATCTTAGCGGCATTGGAATTAATTGTAAACTGAGTTTTTGGTATGCAATTTTTAACTGATATATTACTTTTCTGAACTGAATTGAAATTTTCATATGACAGTACTTTTGTCTCTGTTCCTTCAGAATTTTCTTCCTCCCAGTTAATTGGTTGTATGAAGTTGTATTCCCATTTGGATGAATCTTGGTAGGCTTCTCGCAGCCAACGTTTCTTCACTGGTTCTAATTTTGTGATTTCTGTGTCATTAATTGATAATGGCAGCGAAATGGGTTTAATTTTAAGACTTTTAAGTTCATCTCTATCTAAATCTTTTGAACATCCTGGTTTTGGGTTTCTTACTATTTCAACATAATTTCTACATATTTCATCATCAACCATAACAGTATTATTGACAATATCACCTAATTTTTTTCTCGGACTTAAATTTTTAAAACTTTCTTTAACCGAATTAATATCTTCGAGTAATTCTTTGCATACTTTTGTTTTGCAGTGACTTTCTGTATTTTCCAAATCTTCAGACAATGATGAATTCCTTGATTTCTTTTCTCCTTTTTTACTGTAGGGTGTTATCATTCTTTCTTTCTTATATCTAAAGATATTAAAAAAGCCCATGTTTCATTAATTGTATGTGAAAACTAAGTATTAATAACTAATCAAAATGAATTCTGATTAATGTATAATTTATTTTTGAATTTACCTTTCCAACCAACGAATCACTTCAGCACTTTGAACAGGGCTTTCGATTATACCACTACCATTAAAACCTAATGAGCTATCAGTTTCTCTAACTAATGTTGCAGTTGGATGGACTGTACAGTGTCTGTTTGCATGTTTAAATCTAGCTTCACATCCAATAACAGGACATTTAAATGGTTTTTCTCCAGTGTGAAGACGCTGATGTGTTTTTAAATGGCCACTTTGAGTAAATGCCCTTGGACATCCTGGATAGTCACAGATATAAGGCTTCTCACCTATGTATAAAAACAAACTTTTTTACCTGATTCTTTTTAGAAAACTCTCTTCTTGTTTACTTTTATATGAAAAATTACCTGTGTGAGTTCTGACATGAGTTTGTAAAGATTTTTCTCTGGGAAATACTCTCATGCAATATCTACATTTAATAGCACTCGGGGATGAACTACCTTGTTGAATCATAGTGGTGACAGCGTCAGCTCGCGGTCTACCTCGCCGGCATTCTTTTACATTAGAATGTTCATTATCTGTAGTAGATAATGATTTGTCACATTTAAATGAATTATCCACAGTGTAAACTCGCGTTGCTCGTAAAATTACGCTACCCGTTTTCATTTTTAACTGATATTTTAAGTTTCAAGTGTAGGTAATTCTTTAAAAGCTAATAATTGTCACTACTATTTTCCCGCGGATGTTTAATGGCTTTAAAATTTGGTTAGGTTTAATTAAACTCAAAATTTTCTACAGTGGTAAATAAGATAATCGCAAATTGCATTTCAAGAAAAATAAAAACACTTAATAAAATCAAATTTTTGAAACGTTAAACAGGTAAAAAAAAAATTTCAAAATAAACAACATTGTTAAATAACATTTTTAAATAACATTTTAAAAATGCATTACACTCAACTCTTTTTTTTCGAGCCAAATTATTAAAGCCTTCAGAAATTCAAAGGACGAAAGGAAGTAGGAGATTAATTTTTTGTGGCAATTGGATATATTTGTATTGCAAATACCGGAGTTTTTATTTAAACAATTATTAATTATTCATTTTAAAAACGTTTTTTATTAAATTTTAATAAGATTTATATTAGCGAAAAAAAAATTATAAATGAAAATAAAAATTCAAAGGTTGAAATTTTCAATTTCCTTTTTTGCAACCTGGCAATAGTCACTTTCTAGTTCTGATGAAAGGAGGACGCCATTTTGCAGTTTTATATAGCTTTAATGGTGGATCGTTGTTTTAAGGCTAAAGGTAGCCATAAATATCTTAGACATCCAACGTTATTAGTTGGAAAAATATATCATGGAACAAGAGTACGTAATAGGGGTAGCCAATCGTTATGCCCTATTTTTGGAAGAGAGCTCGCATGAAGAGGATCCGTACGATATAATTAAAAACGCCGAGGCCGAAAAAACTAAGAAAAAAACGTTAAAAAATGCTTCGGGAGAATCAAAAGAAAATAAGGAAAAACAAAATTTAAAAGGGAAAACAACATTACCAACGACGAGGAAAGCTCAAGGCATAAAAGAAACTCAAAATGTTAAAGCAAATGATGCCGTGACTGTTATTAAACCCAAACCCCAAGGTGAGTTTATTGTATTTACCGACTAAGTTTAACCTTGTCCGCATTGACCGGGCAAACATTAAAAAATATAAAATTTTATATATTTAGGTAATTTGCATTGATAATGCTTAAATTTTCAGATACTGATTATCATTGATTTTGAAAAATATTAATTAATTAAAATTATAATTTTATTAATATAGGGTTTCTCGATTTATAATTAATATGTTGTAATAATAAATTGTGTATTATAAATTAATATTAACTACAATTTTTTTTTTTTTTTATTTTTATTAATTTAGAGTTATTGAGTTTTTGTACATTTAATTATTAATAGTAAAATTTAACAGAATTTTATTCATAGTGATATTAATTTTTACACTTGCTTAATTTCTTAGTTATTTCCCATAATTTTAAAACGACACATGGTTTTGTGTTTGTTTATTTATTTTTCTTTGTAAAAGCTTAAATTTAAAATTTCTTGTTTAAAAAATTATAGTGTGATGAAATTTTTAAAAAAATTCCTCACAGTGTATAATGTACAGTCTATTCCATAATATTTTAATATTTAAATTCATATATGTAAATATCTACATATTGACTATAATAGTAGAGAATAAGGTAATTCATTTGTAAAAAAAAAAAAAAAAAAAAAAAAGATGGCAAGTTTTTATTCCGATTGTATAATTGTCCCTTTGTTTTAGTTAAACCTATTTGCAAATCAGGGCAAAAAAATTACTTTTTAAGTAATTGCCTAGTTTTTTTATTCTTATTATTATTATTTAGTAATTAGAATTGTATTGTATTGTATTGTATTTTTTTTTTTTTTTTTATATGGCATATATTGTTTTAATAGTTTAAGTTTTATAATTATTTAGTTGTTAGAAAAAAAAAAAAAAACCCTCATGTTAGGGTTTTCATGATTATTGTTAAAGTTCTAATTTTTTTTTGAAAATTTTTTTAATTTTATAATAAGTGTACAGCATTACTCTAAGTAATTAATTGTACACTTTTTGTTGTCACTTCATAAATCTTAAATTTAATGAGGTGTGTATATAAGGCCTTCAGTGTGATTCTTCACAATGATTTTATATTTTAAGGTTTCCTTTTTTCAGTAATAGTACATGAGAATTATCTAAAGGTGTTCAAATAATTTTAAAAGCAAAGAATGGCCTATTATTTTTTTTTATTTATATTAAATTATAAATAAATTTAGGCCTGACTATTTCATTTGAAAAAATTTTTCTGCTTCATTTGATTTGACATTTATTACTATTACTATTTTTTTTTTAATTTAAAAGATCTCATATGCTATTTTAAATGATAGTTTTTTTTTGTTTTTTGTTTTTGGATGAAATTAAAAAAAAATTTAAACTGATAAAGCAAGACAAAGGCGATCAAAAAAAAGTGTGTCGGAAAAGTTGGTCAAGTAAAAAATGAAAATATTGTGAATAAATTATTCAGGAAACCGGTGAACTTCCCACTGAAGGCATTCTTGTAACCGCTGAGTTGTCTTGAAATTTTTAGGTATGTTGTTTTGATGTTTAAGATGGCGCTTTGAAGAACAATAAGTCAATCACTGGGCGAAAACCAAACGACAACAGACCTCAGGGAGAACGTCAGCAACCGGGTTTTGGCGAAGGTCAGGTACGATCGGTGAAATTTGCATCCGGAGAGCCTCAAGGGCCAGAAAGAACAAATACTCGTAGGCCGAGAGAAGATAAAGGCGTTGGCGAAAGGTAATTTTAAAAAAATTATAAAAGCTAATTTTAACTTTTGTAAAAAAAAAAATTTGTTTTTTCCGTACCTTGATGCTCTTTAGAAATGGTGATGTTTCAAGAAATCGTAATGGGGAAAGGCCACCCAAAGGACCAGAAAATGAAAATGGTCCTCGAGGACCTCGCAACGAAGAAGGACGGCGGGGTCCAAGAAGGGATGGAGATAATAGGCCGTTTCGAGGAGACCGAGACAGACAGGGGGGTGATGGTGAAATCCGGCCAAGAAGAGAAAATCGAGAGCGCCGTGATTTTCAGGAGAGAACCGATTTCCCTCGAGAGGGACCTGAAAATGGTGAAAGTAGGCTCGAACGAAGATCAGGACCTCTTATGGGACGAACTAAAATTGGGGGCAGAGGAGGCGGTCCAGGAAGAAATTTCGATGGCAGAGGCAAAAGAGAATTTGATAGAAAATCTGGATCAGACAAGACGTGAGTTAACTATATATATATATATATATAATTAAACTATTTCCGTGAAGGTGGCGACACTTTAATATAAGTTGGCAGTTAGTCAAGCGTTGATGTAAAACGCCCTAATTACCAAATAATTTTTACAATTTTTTCGTTTGTCCCAAATACTAATAAATTATTAGGTTTTTATTTAATATTATGAATGTATTTTTAAAAAATTTTAAATTTAAAAAAAAAAACAACTCATTTTCCCATCACACAGTCAGCAAACACATTGATTTTTTTTTATTTTTAAATTTTAAAAAATTCTTTTCTTTTTTTCCTTCTTTCTTTCTTTCTTTCTTTCTTTCTTTCTTTCTTTTTTTTTCGGTTTCAAATTACAAATTTTCTGGCGGTTCCAAATTTTTCGTTATTTTATTGTAATTTTTTTCTTTTTTTTAAAGTTAATTTTTTTAAAAAAAAAACTTTCTCTAAAATAGTTTTAATTTCCCTCCATTAATCATTTTTTTTTTTTTTTGGATTGTGAAATTAAATTTTCACATTTAAAAAAAAATGATATTACTTTGATTACAAGTTGGAAACACCTTTAATTTTCTCTCTCTCTCTCTCTCTTTCTCTCTCTCTCTCTCTTTCTCTCTCTCTCTTTTGAAAGTATTAATCTGCTTAAAATGAACTAAATATAATGGGTAAGCTCATTAATTTTTTTTTTTTTTTTTCAACTTGCACACCGTGTTTGATACCTTCCGGTTGTTATAATATAAAGTTATTTTATATTACAAACTCTTTTTATTTTATTTAAAAAATTATTTTTTGAATTATTAAATCGTTTTGAAAAAACGAATGGAAATTTTTTTTTTATTGTTTGAGTTATTTAATGTCAGATTAACAATAATAAAAACGATTGATTGATTGATTGATTAAAGAAAAAACTTTTAAGGTAGCCAACTGCCAACGTATATTTAAAGTGAATGGATTTTTTAAGTATTGCTAAAGAGTAATATGCTACAGCTTTTTTTTTCTTTTTACTAATGCTCAAAAGGTAGTTTGATAAGACAAATACTAAAAAAATTTTTTCACAGTAACCGTGATCCCTATTTTCCTTTGCATCAGGTACTTGCATCAGGTCAGTTTCACACGGTAAAGGTTTCATATATTTAAATATCAATAAAATGCATTATTTGCCTTTGTTTTAAATGGGTAAACGAATGTTCGTGAGGTTGTCATCTCGACAACCTGTGTGAAATATACCTAAAAATTTTATTTTAAATGAATTGTATGAAAGGGCTTATCAAACTATCCTTTTAAATTGACAAATTTACGGCTGGGCAATTTTCCATTCAAGTCACGATTAAAAAGAAAGGAAAATTGCTGTTGTTTGTTTTTTTTGTGTGTGTGTAACATTAATTGTGATTTGTGTTGATACATGTTAATGGGGGAAATTTTAATTGATGAGGAAATTTCGGTCGGTTTTGTCTCCTCCTTTCTTTCTTTTGCTTTTTTTTTTTTTACATTGTATTTCTTAATTTAGAAAAATTATTTTTATACAAAAAAAAAAAAGAAAAGAAAAAATTATTAGTATTATTATATTATTATTATAAATTTGTTTTTTGTTTTTTTTTTTCTTCAATCGTTGATATGGGGAAAGTTATGAGTAATTTTTTGAATAATTGTTATTATAATTTTCTCTAATTCACATTTAATGAAGAAAAAAGAGAATTTTTTTGGAAACCAAAAAGAAAAAAAAAACAAACAATTTAAATAAAGAAAATGTAATTTTTCCAGTGGAGTGAAAGCAATGGAAAAAAGGGAAGGAGGAGGAGCTCATAACTGGGGAAACCATAAAGATGATTTGGAGTAAGTGTTTATGATAAATTATTTAGCGTTTTTTGCTTTTGCTTTTGCTTTGCTTATACCTTTAACGGTTTTCACCAAATGTTTTCCCTTTTTTTTCCTTCCCTTCTCTTCTCTTCTTTTCTTTTTTTAATGGTTTCTTAACTTTTTTTTTAAACGGGAATTTAAGAACGAATCAAGTTTTAATATTGTTGTTGTTTCTTTGTTGTATGGGTACAATTTGTTTTTAAATTTTTTTATTAGGGTTTTTCTTTTTATTTATTTATTTCCAGGGCTGTTAACTTAAATTCGACTAACGCATCAGAAGAAAACGCAGAATGGTCAGAAGGAAAACCTGGAAATAACGACGTTGGTGAAAATAATGCCAAGTGAGTTTTTCTTTTTTTTTTTAAAGTAAATTTTATTATTTAAATTTTAAAAGGCCTTGATCGAAGCTCTTGATAATTTTTTTCTCATATTATTTTGAGTCAAAACATGGCCGATATTAAAAAAAATTTTCATCCAATGGTCGTTGGTTTTTTTTAAATTTTTGAATAAAAAGTCAACATTACCCAGGTTGAAGACAATAATTTTTTAATTATAATAAATATAGTTTATCGTTTGAAATATGATTTAACGTGAGTAAATTTTTTTTTTTTTAAAATTATTTTGATAGGGATGGTGAAAAAAATCTTACCGATAGCGGCGAACCAGTTCAAGTTGAAGAAGAGCCTAAGGAACTTACTTTGGACGAATACCGGGCATTGAGAGGTAAAAGAGAGCTTCCACAATACAATATTCGAAAAGCTGGAGAAGGCGAGGATTTGACTCAATGGAAAAACATGTACGAAATTAAAAAGAAGAAGGATTCGGTTAATCACGAAGAGGAAGAGGTTTGTTTGGTAAATGTGTATGTGTTTTCCCATTTGAAATGCATTTATTGATGAAGTGTAATTATTGTAAATCCAGGAATTAGATCAGGCCGAGTGCCCACAAAGAGCTGGTAAACAACGTCTTTTGTTAGATATCGACATCACGTTTTCAGACTCCCGTCGTGGACCTCGGGGAGGTCGCGGCGGACGAATTCCTCGTTCGGGAGGTTTAAATTCGGCTTCAGCTAGTGAGTAAAAATAAATTTTTTCCAGTGAAACAAACAAACAAACAAACAAAAAAAAAAACAAAAACATGGACGGAAAAAAATGAAATTTGTTTTCATTTACAGATA
Source organism: Pediculus humanus corporis (assembly GCF_000006295.1). Lineage (NCBI taxonomy): Eukaryota > Metazoa > Arthropoda > Insecta > Psocodea > Pediculidae > Pediculus > Pediculus humanus. Next base: position 616,750 of record NW_002987010.1, read on the forward strand.
ATAGGACTCGACAGAGGGATGGTCCTCGACGAGGTGGTCATAGAGGAGATGAGTACGGCGTAAGTTTTATTTTAATTTTTTAGTTTTTTTTTTTTCTGTCAAAGACTCTAGTGTGTCTAATTTTGTGATTTTATTATTATTATTATTTAGGGTGGCCGAGATCGCGATTACCGTGGAAACAATCAAATTGCTCCAAAAGTAGACGACGAACACGATTTTCCATCTCTCGGCTGATTCACACGGTCGTCGAAAAGTTTTTTTTTTTCTTTTTTCTTTTTTTCTTTTTTTCTTTTTTTTTTTTTTTTTTTTTTTATTCTTAATACTGTTATATACTACAACGTAAAAATTTTAATTGACTGTTTTTATCTTTTGTCTTTTGTGTCACTTAAATGCTGCTGCTGCTGCTCCCCTTTATAAAATGAATTTATTTTTATTAGTTAATATTTCATAACCGGAAGAAAAAAAAAAAAAAAAAAAAAAAAAAAAAATTTTGCTTTAGGAATACTGCTATAAATTTATTTATTTTTTATTATTATTATTATTATTACTTTCTTTTCTTTTTTTTTTTTTTTCTCATACATTTTTGAAATGATCACAACGGTTTTTCTACATTTAAACAAAAAAAAAAAAAAAATGATGATGATAATAATAATAAAGGAAAAAGGGAGAGAGAGAGAGAGAGAAAACGTTCACGAAGGAAAATTAAAAAAAAAATTAATAAAATAAAAAAAGTAAAAAAAAAAATTAGAAATAGTTTAAACTTTAAAAAAAAATTATATACATTAGGAAAAGAAAGAGAAGGAGGAGGAGGAGGAGGGGAAGAAGAAGAAGAAAAATAAACGTACTTGATGAAACTGTTTTAAAAAAAAAAAAAAAAATTGTTGAAATTTATTAAAAATTATTTTTTAATTTTATTTTTTTCAAGGATTTTAATAATTTTTTATGAAAATGAAAGAAGAGAAAAATAAATAAATAACAAGAGAATGAGAGAGGAAAAGAAATTAATAAAAAAAATTAGATAATTAAAAGGAAGGTAGAATAGTGAGTGAGTGAGAGAGAGAGAGAGAGAGAGAGGAGGATGTTTCAAAAAAAAATGTCGAATGCCAATTATTTGAAAGAAAAGGAAAGAAAATACGTTTTATTATAGTGATGATGATACTACCTGTTTTTTGTTTGTTTCTCTTTTTTTTTGTTTGTTTGCCTTTTTTAAATGCTAACAATTTTTTTTTTTTATTATTTTGCTTTGATTGTGATCAGTTGATTTAATTTTTTTTTTTTTTGTCTCTCGTTTGAAACTGTGCACTGATCTCGCTCAATTATTTAAAAAAAAAAAAGGACAAAATAAAACAATTAGTTATATTATATTATTAAGAATAAAAAATAATTTAAAAGAAAGAGAAAGAGAGAGAGAGAGAGAGAGAGAGAAAGAAATAAAATTACAAAAGGCTCATGTATAAATGCTTCTTAAGTGTTTTTATTGCAAATTTAATAATAATAATAATAATAATAATAATAATAATAATAATAATAATAACGAATAAAATAAAACTAATGAGTATAATTAATGTGAAATACCAATCGGTTTATGTTAATAAATAAATAAACAAACACTAAACATTTTATTTATTTATTTATTTATTTAAACAAATGTGATTGATAATACACGGAGAAGAAGGATCGATAAGTTGTTAGCGTTCAATGAGTTTATAGCGTGATATTATTATTATTTCCATTGCGATGATAATGATGATTGCGGTGATTATTATTATTATTATTATTATTTTTTCTTGTAGGTATTTCAACAGATACTGAAACATCCTTTTGTCGATAAATTTTTTAAAAAAAAAAAAAAAAAAAAAAAAAAAAAGTTAATTAATCAAGTAGTCGTTAAAATTTACAATTTAAAAAAAAATTAATTAATTAATTAATTGAAATTGTATATTGATTTTTATTATTATCATTATCATTATTATTATTATTAATAAATTTTTCTTAGGTGCGGTTTGATTTTATTAGGTATTTTTTATTATTATTATTTTTTTTTTTTGAATTATTTATTTATTTCGACTCTAAAAATTGTGTTCGGAGTCAAATAAAATATCGTTTCGAAATATTTCGTGATAAATTTTTTAATTATAAAATATTAATAAT